>NC_059197.1:41478004-41778004 GCF_020615455.1 Coregonus clupeaformis
AGTTATTGACAGTGCTTACAGTGTTTGCTGTATTGATGTTGCTATGTCAACCTCATTAGCTTTTTTGCCTCTTTTGAGTATCTTTAGGGCTTCATTGAGAATCTGGAGAATCCAACCTGATTCCTATTGCAATTAAGATCTTAATTATGAGCCCCTGGTTGAGCAATCATTTTACACCTGGAAGAACAGGTGGCTGTCTCCCTACTTCTAATTAGCTATATTGATTCTCTACAAAACAAACAGCACATCTTGCATTCCTCCAAGAAATTAGATTCCCAGCCCAACTTTAACTCAACCAACAACAACATAGCTGTATATTCGACTTCCAATTACAGTGAAACTTAGTAACAAAGCATTGTCTGGACACTATAAAGGCGAAGAATAAACATCCCACAGCAATACCAACAGCAGGTGTTTGCATAAGTAGATTACTAATTATCCATCTCTATAAATAAATAAAGAACAGGCTGACGAGAGAAGCTTTGTGTTGTCTTGTTGGGTTGTGTCTAGGTGCCCTTTGACCTTGGTCCTGGCCGTGTAACCGCCTGTCCAGGGGTGTTATGGTAATGTGTGTGTCCTGGCCAGCAGCGTTAAGGTAATGTCTGTGTCCTGTGCCAGCAGCAGGGGGCTCTACAGGGCTCTGTTAACACGACAGGAACAGCATGACACAGCACAGCTATAACTATGACCTTGCCCTCAGTACATTACACAGGGCCTTGAGAGTGACTACCGATGGATAACCTATATAGTAACGCTGTTACAATCTAAGTACTTACAGTACTCAGCTTTAAAAGCAGACAGTCGGCCATTCTGGTGGCATTGTACCAGCTTCAGATACATTCTAGTCAAACTGAACCTTTTACCTAGCACATTGCCTAACTGTACCTGTGAAATAACTGAACAGAAAACTGTTCCTATCACCTGTATACTGTAGGTGTCTTATTATAGTGGTGTCACAGTTTCATGCTCCATGTTCCCCACCACAGACACATGGGATCTGTTCACGAGAGAGAGAGAGAGAGAGAGAGAGAGAGAGAGAGAGAGAGAGAGAGAGACAGAGAGACAGAGAGACAGAGAGAGACAGAGAGACAGAGAGACAGAGAGACAGAGAGACAGAGAGACAGAGAGACAGAGAGAGAGAGAGACAGAGAGAGAGAGAGACAGAGAGACAGAGAGACAGAGAGACAGAGAGACAGAGAGACAGAGAGACAGAGAGAGACAGAGAGACAGAGAGACAGAGAGACAGAGAGACAGAGAGACAGAGAGACAGAGAGACAGAGAGAGACAGAGAGACAGAGAGACAGAGAGACAGAGAGACAGAGAGACAGAGAGAGAGAGAGAGAGAGCAGGGCTACTCCCTTTACAGTAACAGCCAGACATCACAGCTTTAGCTTGCCATCCACCTGGGAAGCTCAATTTCTCTCCTGGATGTTCTCATCAATGGTAGTGTGTCTACAGGGATACTGCTAGGTCTTCACACCATGCAGACCCCATCCTAGGGGGTGTTTGACACCCCTCACACCCCCTACTACAAAGGGAAACACAGCCGCGAGCTGGCCAGTGACACGAGCCTACCAGACGGGCTAAATGCCTTTTATGCTTGCTTCGAGGTAAGCAACACTGAAGCATACATGAGAGCACCAGCTGCTACGGATGTGTGATCACGCTCTCCGTAGCCGATGTGAACAAGACCTTTAAACAGGTCAACATTCACAAGGCCGCGGGGACAGACGGATTACCAGGACGTGTACTCAGAGCATGCGTGTACCAACTAGCCATGAAGTGCTTTGAAAGGCTGGTCATGGCTCACATCAACACCATCATCCCGGAAACCCTAGACCCAATCCAATTCGCATACCGCCCCAACAGATCCATAGATGACGCAATCTCAATCGCACTCCACACTGCCCTTTCCCACCTGGACAAAAGGAACACCTATGTGAGAATGCTGTTCATTGACTACAGCTTAGCGTTCAACACCATAGTGCCCTCAAAGCTCCCAGGTGGTAAGGGTAGGCAACAACACATCTGCCATGCTGATCCTCAACACGGGGGACCCACAGGGGTGTGTGCTTAGTCCCCTCCTGTACTCCCTGTTCACCCATGACTGCGTGGCCAAGCACGACTCCAACACCATCATCGTTTGCTGCTGACACAACAGTGGTAGGCCTGATCACCGACAACGATGAGACAGCCTATAGCGAGGAGGTCAGAGACCTGGCAGTGTGGTGCCAGGACAACAACCTCTTCCTCAATGTGAGCAAGACAAAGGAGCTGATCGTGGACTACAGGAAAAGGAGGGCCAAGTATGCCCCCATTCACATCGACGGGGCTGTAGTGGAGCGGGTCGGGAGTTTCAAGTTCCTTGGTGTCCACATCACCAACAAACTATCATGGTCCAAACACACCAAGACAGTTGTGAAGAGGGCACGACAACAACTTTTCCCCCTCAGGAGACTGAAAAGATTTGGCATGGGTCCCCAGATCCTCAAAAAGCTATACAGCTGCACCATCGAGAGCATCCTGACCGGTTGCATCACCGTCTGGTATGGCAACTGCTCGGCATCCGACTGTAAGGCGCTACAGAGGGTAGTGCGTACGGCCCAGTACATCACTGGGGCCAAGCTTCCTGCCATCCAGGACCTATATACTAGGCGGTGTCAGAGGAAGGCCCAAAAAATTGTCAAAGACTCCAGTCACCCAAGTCATAGACTCTTCTCTCTGCTACCGCACGGCAAGCGGTAGCAGTCTAGGTCCAAAAGGCTCCTTAACAGCTTCTACCCCCAAGCCATAAGACTGCTGAACAATTAATCAAATGGCCAACCGGACTATTTACATTTACACTTCTGCTACTCGCTGTTTATTATCTATGCATAGTCACTTTACCCCTACCTAGATGTACAAATTACCTCAACTAACCTGTACACCCGCACATTGACTCGGTACCGGTACCCCCTGTAGATAGCCTCGTTATTGTTATTTTATTGTGTTACTTTTTATTTTATATTTTACTTTAGTTTATTTAGTAAATATTTTCTTAACTCTATTTCTTGAACTGCATTGTTGGTTAAGGGCTTGTAAGTAAACATTTCACTGTAAGGTCTACACCTGTTGTATTCAGTACATGTGACAAATAACATTTGATTTGATTTGATACTGGTCCCTCCAGGCTCTGGGTCCATCCCAAATGGCACCCTATTCCCTATAGAGGGCACTACGTTTGGCCAGAGCTCTAGGGCCCTGGTTAAAAGTAGTGCACTATATAGGGAATAGGGTGCAATTTGAGACACCCCCCCTTATTGTATTGGGAGGCTGCTCTGGTCTCTTCTCCTTACAGCTACACTGTAAGGAGAAGAGACACCCCTTCAAATGAGTGGATTTGGCTATTTCAGCCACACATGTTGTTGCCATTTGTATAAAACACACAGCCATGCAATCTCCATAGACAAACACTGGCAGTAGAATGGCCCCTACTGAAGAGCTCAGTGACTTTCAACGTGGCACTGTCATAGGATGCCACCTTTCCAACAAGTCAGTTCGTCAAATTTCTGCCCTGCTAGAGCTGCCCTGGTCAACTGTAAGTGCTGTTATTGTGAAATGGAGACGTCTAGGAGCAACAACGGCTCAGCCGCGAAGTGGTAGGCCACACAAGCTTGGCACGGCATTGGCCAGCTCCTGTAATCTGAGCTGCTGAAGGATGGCGATAGGGTTGGTACAGCTGTTAGAGCGGGCAGGGGCAAGGCTATCCTTCACTGGTTCCTCACACTGTTGGATAAAGGGTCTCGGACGCTGTGGCGTGCAGCACTGTCACACACAGAAAAAAGACACACGCGTGCGTACACACGCACACATGCACACAAACACATCTGATAAACAGAGCGTAGGGTGCTATCAGACAGGCAGAGGAGAGGTTGTGCCAGCAGGTGAGAGTCTGCCAGCCTGCACCTGTAGACAGAGTGGGAGAGAGAGAGAGTTGGAGAGATTTTGAGAGAGAGAGTGAGAGAGCAAGAGAGAGAGAGAGAGAGAGAGAGAGAGAGAGAGAGAGAGAGAGAGAGAGAGAGAGAGAGAGAGCTGAATAGCCACATGCTCATTCATCATATTTATACGTTCCGGGGTAACAAATCCTTTTGTTGGCTCTTTTTCCCAAAATAACCTTGGATTAACAGAAGCAGCCAATTACAATACTTTTTCTAAATTCCATTTCCCATTACATTTTTGTGCAGTGGAAACGCTTGATGAATGAATGCCTGTTGATAAATGTCAGAGGGATCTCCATTCACCATATAGGTACATTCCATTCTCCATGTAAGACACGAAACTATGGCAACACAAGTCATTTTACTGGGATAAATAATGTTTTTTAATTTTTTTATTGAATTTAATTGATTGTTGTTCAAGGCTCACAAATGACTCACTTTCGGTTATGTGTCCCCCTCCTTCCTGTCCCCTCCAGTCTGAACCCATACAGCTATGATGAGAGCTGTGTGTCCAGCAGCGTTGACCACCTGCCCCTGGCTGCCCTCCCGCTCCTCGCCATCGCTGCGCCACACTACCAGGACGCCGTGGCAACCCTCATCACCCGTGCCAACCAGGTCTACCACAGCTTCCTCGCGTCCCAGGACGGACAGGGCTTCACCGGACAGGTAAGTCCGTCCTCTAAAGTGTCCCTCCAGACAGGGCTTCACTGGCCAGGTGGGTCCGTCCTCTAAAGTGTCCCCCCATATAAGGCTTCACTGGCCAGGTGGGTCCGTCCTCTAAAGTGTCCCCCCATATAGGGCTTCACTGGCCAGGTGGGTCCATCCTCTAAAGTGGCCCCCATATAGGGCTTCACTGGCCAGGTGGGTCCGTCCTCCTGAAGTGTCCCCCCATAAAGGGCTTTACTGTCCAAGTGGGTCCATCCTCTAATGTGTCCCCCTGGCTCCCACAGGGTCACATTGACTGACTGGAGATGAATCCTACTGTAAGGAACGAGGGAGGAGAAGAGGAGAGTGTTCCCTTTAATCTCTCATGCCAAATCCAATAATGTGCTGCAGTCCGTTTAATGGAAGCCAAGGATTTCCAGAGGAAGTGATGATTGGGATAGAGAGGGCTGGGTAATCCTCTGTGTTCACTGTGGGGACTAATGTCGCCAGAGGCCTGCAGCTTTAACATGCTGTCTGCAGACCCCATTAACTCTCACACACCTGTGGACAATGCCCTCTTTGATAAGGACCTGTTCTAATTAAGCGCTGTAATTTTCAAGAGCACATTATTGGCAAAACCATACAATGTATAAACTCTATTATATTGAACTTCCTCTCCTTGCATAACTTTGACAAGATTTGTGGTCATATCGCAATTCCAAGTCAGGAAGCCAAGTACAATGGTGGCACGTCAAACCAATTAAGGAGAAATATGTTGTTCCCTCAGACTGAGTCAGTCCTAATGAAGTGTGCTATTGACATTCAGATTCGACTGTGGATCTGAACAGGCACAGGGCCCAAATCTGGCTGCTTGGCTGCCAACATTGATTGAGTGGAGCGAGGGTTTCTAAAACGGTGTGTGTGTGTGCGTCTGTGCGTGCATGTGTGTGTGTGTGTTCACGTCCAGGTGTGTGTGATGGGCGACTGTGTGGGAGGTGTGCTGTGCTTCGATGCCCTGTGTTTCAGCAGCAGCAGTAGTAGCAGCCAGAGGCAGCACAGCAGCCACAGCAGCAGCAGGAACAACAGCACTGAGAGCCTCAAGGTAGGAGCATGACACATTACAACTCAATCAACATGCTCTCTAACATGTTCTGTAAAACTGCACTTTTTGATGCCCCTAAGATAATTTTGAATTGAGGCATTACAATTTCAGTTTGTGCTTTCAACTTTCTCCCCATGGCGTGTAGCTAGAATTGTGTAAGATCTTCTCTGTTCAGACAGCTTTCCTCTCAGACAATCTCTCCTACCCTATGCTATCCAGGCCAAGACCTTGAAATGACTCGGTGTCCTCTCTCTCCGTCCTAAGCTGGCCTGTCTTTTCCTGTTTGTTTGCACCCAGTTACCACTGCATGATCGCCTGGGCTGCTCTCTCTGTCCGAACCTCTCCCCCCTCTCCCACTCCCTCTCCCTCTCCCTCTTCCCCTTGTCTCTCTCTCTCTCTCTCTCTCTCTCTCTCTCTCTCTCTCTCTCTCTCTCTCTCTCTATTCCTTTCTCTCTCTCTCTCTCTATTTCTCACTCTCTCTATTCTTCACCTCAAATATACTTTTCCCACTACTACTCTCTCAAACATAAAACAGGATCAATCTCTCTCTGTAGTTAGCAGACGTGGGTTCAAATACTTTTTAGGGTATTTCAATTACTTTCAGAGTCATTTAAAATAAAGTACTTGAATATTAGAATGTATTTGGAAATACACATGGAAAGTATTGGTATGTATTTGAAAAATACTGAAATACACAGACAAGTGTATTTTCAAATACAAATATTTAAATACTCCATGCATTTAAACCCGAGTCTGTTTGGTCCTAGGGGTATTTGAAATAATGTATTTGGAAACAAGTATTTTAACATACTGTAGTTTGAAATTATAGGCTATTTATAGGAAATTATTTGAAAATACTTTCAAATACTTCAAATAGAATAGTTGATTCGGCCATATTATTTGAAAAATACTCATACACAGAAAATAAGTATTTCAAATACAAATACTCACATGCACCCAGGTCTGGTAGCTAGCCAGCTTGGATTAGCAATGAGCTGCTTATTTTTGTACAGTTATGGTATTTGAGTGTGAGTGAACCGTGAAGGCTTGTGTCCCACGCTCTCTTCCTCCCACACAGGATAACCATGAGGACAGCCCCTGTCACAGCCCCAGCCTGGGCCTCAGCTCCAGTAAGAGGCTGAGTAAGAGCAACATTGATATCTCGGCCCTGCCCAGCGATGAACACAGCCAGGGCAGACAGCCCCTCATCAGGAAACAGAGCGACTCGTATGATGGAGATACATCTACTGGACAACACAGCTTCTTCAGCAGGTACTGTAAACAGAGAACAGTACCCTGATGGAAGCTAACCCTTATCACAGCCCTAACCCTAGCTTCATGTCCACACCCCGGTTCAACCCTAACCCTAGCCTTAACCATAACCCTAACCCTAGCTTCATGTCCATACCCGGTTCAAACATAACCCTAGCCATAAGCCTAACCCTAGCTTCATGTCCACACCCCGGGCTCAACCCTAACTCTAATTTCAATTTCTATTGTCCTCCAAAAGTGTGGGCAATACCTCCAAGAGTGCAATTCATGCATCGTGGTTGGATTATGAGGAGGTAGTAAGTATACTTTTCCCTTTCCTCATACCAGTGATAGACACAGTGGGGATTATTCTGCCTTTTACCTCTCTTGGCAAGGACTCTGTTGACATTCCGATTCAATGAAGATATATTTTAAATACTGTAGATACTCAGACTTAGGGAAAATCCCATAAGAGTATACTCCTACCATCACATTCTTGGCCTATACCACTGTCATTAGATTCATATCTGAATATATTTTTAATGATCACGCAGTTCTATACCCAATGTTTATTCCAGACATTTCTATTGACATTTTTAATGATGTGTGTATAAGTGCACGTCCATCCCATCTATGTTCTTTGTGGTGTGATGGGATAACCCAGAAGTACTGTAGCTATCTGGCCCTTAGCCAGGTTGTCATGGGATGGTCTATCTCTAAGTGTGTCACTCTGCAATGTGTCCCTTTCTGCCTGCCTTTCTGCCTGTCTACCTGCCTGCTTGCCTGCTTGTCTGCTTTTCTGCCTACCTGTTTGTCTGCCGTCCTGCCTGCCATTCTGCCTGCCTGTCTGCTTGCCTTTCTTCCTGCCTGTCTTTCTGTCTGTCTATCTATGTGCCTGCCTGCCTGCCTGTGTGTCTACCTGCCTGCCTGCTCTGGGATATAAATAGCCTATTTGTGGCAGTGCCAGTGTGCATAGGACACTGACTACTGCAGGTGAATGTAGCTATAGCTGGGTGGATGGGGAGCTCTCAGCTCCCTACGATGCTACCAATTAACCAGCACCAAGCAACCAGTGTTCCCATTCCAAATCACATGCTCCAGTGAGGCCCACGTCAGCATAGTCACAGTCATATAAATAGCATTTTATTTAAATGGCTACAGTAGCCAGATCCCTGGCAACCTAGGCTGCATCCTAAATGGCATCCTATTCCCTATTTAGTACACTACTCGTGGGGCTCTGGTCAAAAGTAATGCACTATATAGGTAATACGGTGCCATTTGGGACTCAGCACTACTCTCTCAGAGATTTGACTTGTTCACACTGATTCCGTAGCGTGTCGATGGTGACGCACCTCTTATCGTCTTCTCCCCCTGCTTGTTATTCTCTTCATTAAAACCCCAGTCAGCTCAGCAGTGTGGAGGAGGGAGGAGGAGGAGGATGAAAGTTCCCCCGGCCCTTCCCACAGGGCATCACCGCCCGGTCACAGGGAGGGCTCTGCTCTGGCTCAGTTTAGGTTATTATTAGAGCTGTGATTCCCAGGCATCAGCCCACACATCAGGAGCCTCTGGGAAGACTGCCTATCTCCGGGTCACCTGCGTGTCAGGAGCTTCCTTTTCCACCTCAACCAGGGAATTTCCCAGTAGGTACTCTGCTAACAACAAAAGCCTTTTCTCCTTCCTCTGTTGGAGTCGTGATCGGACAGAGAGTTTCTCTCTCTCCTTGTCTCTCTCTCTCTCTCATCAAAAACAAAGGACATGGTGATTGACTTTCGAAGGAACACGACCATGCACACACCATCACTGATAAAAGGTGAGCCCATCGAAATAGTGGAGGAGTGCAAATACCTTGGGCTAGTCATTGACAACAAACTGTCCTGGGATCAGTGTACTGACGCTATTTTTAAGAAAGGCCAACAGAGACTGTATTTCCTACGGAAACTGCACTTTTGTATGTTAATCTAACCATCATGGTTCTCATTCATTGAGCGCATTCTGTCCTACTGTTTGACCTACTGGTTTGGGAATATGAAGGTTGCACAGAAAAATAGGTTGGGCAGGATAGTCAGGACTTGCGGAAAAATTGTGGGGCAGCAACAGCAATAACTGTAATCTCTGTACTTGGGCAGAGCCCTCCAGAAGTCGAATAAAATAGGGGTTGACTCTTCCCACCCATTCCACTTCGAATTCCAGCTCCTTCCCTCTGGCCGCAGGTACAGACTACCTAAGGTAAAAAAAAAATAGGGCCAAGTACTCTTTTATTCCGAATACAATTCTGCATCTTTACAAAGTGTTGGACTAATTGCAATTTACCACTTGCACTACGAAATTGCATTTACCCTGCCTACTGCCTTGTAAATATCCTTTGCTATTAGTTTTTTCCTTTTTTATATGTGATATGTTCTATGACTGCTGCAAAATGAATTGCCTCTCTGAGGACATTAACGTTTTCTGAATCTGAATCTCTCTCTCGCTCTTTCCTTCACTCTCTCATTCTAACTCTATCTCTCTCTTGGCCAATGAGACGACAGCCTGTGGCGTTCAGACCCCAGCAGAAAGAGGTGGATTAATGGAGGGCAGGAAAGGAGGTCAGAAGTTAGAGCAAGTGAGAGAGGCAGGCAGTGGGAAGACGAAAGACAAAGAGAGCAGCCGGCAATCCAAGGCGGATTGATTTTCCATCTTAGGCTGGCCACATACCATAATCCTTCTCTCCATGCTGGCCTTAGTGGTGGAAGTGTTAGTTTTGGTTGGGCTGGAGGGTCAAGAGGTCTTCTACAACTTCAGGGTATGTAGAGTTATAGCCAGGCAGTAGGTTTAAGGCCAGCTTGGCTGTTTAAACATCCGCAAGCCCCATCCGTCTCTCTGCTCTACCAGGGAGAGAGAGGAGAGCTTTTCAGACTGAGTCAGAATGGGCTAGGGCCTTACTAAAGCCCCAGTCTCCTCTCCCAGATAACATGCTTACCACACACATGCTCAACCAACCTGTTATTTTACCTGCCCACTCAGGACACACACAGTGGACTGAGTAGTCAAAATCCATAATACTGAGTGATTGAGATGCAGGCTTGTATTTCAATTCGAGTCAGCCTCCCTCGCCTCTCTCTTTCTGTTTTTCTACAGGGATTGCAACATTTGTAGATTTGGTTTGTCATTTTTCTCTCTACCTCCCTCTTCTCTTTCACCTCCCTCTCTCCTTCCATCCATCCCTCTGCACCTCCCTCTCTCCTTCCATCCATCCCTCTGCACCTCCCTCTCTCCTTCCCCTTCTCCCAGTCTGATGCAGGAGGGGGTGGACCTGCGTCCCGGCAGCAGCAGTAGTCTGATTTTGAACCCAGGGAGGTTTGACTTTGAGGTTTCCGAATGTTTCCTGCTGGGCTGTCCACTGGGCCTGGTGCTGGCCATGAGACGCACCGTACTGCCTGCTGTCCAGGGTAGATGTTGTTAGAGAAACACACACACTTCTCACACACCTCTGTGTCTAGGCAGTCCCTGATGCAACACCTTCCCCACAATGTTTAGCTACCTCTCTGATGGACCAGATCGATCTTCATACTTATTTTGCTTGAAAAGTCCACTACTTCATAATTGTACTACATACAGCAGATGCAGCTTTTTAAAGCCTTTCTAGACTACAAATATATGTAGAGGGCTACCTTTCCCACACATCACATTACACATTTTGTACACACAAGCCTTATAATTTATGAGTTCACAAGCGCTCCCTAATCTCTGCTGTCTGCTGTCGTGTCTCTCAGTGAGTCAACTCCGTCCTGCCTGCACCCAGATCTTCAACCTGTTTTATCCCTCGGACCCCTCTGCCTCCAGACTAGAGCCCCTGCTGGAGCCCCTCTTCCACAAGCTGCCCCCCTTCCCCATGCCGCGCTACCAGCGCTACCCCCTGGGAGAAGGACGCTCCACACTCATAGGTGAGTCAGTGGGAAACTGTTAATAGAAAATCAATTAAACTAAGGAGGAGATACCAGCGTATTCTCTTTTATAATTGTATCGCTGTACTGTATTAAACATATTTTGGGTTTTGCATTTCAAAGCCAGTGTGAAACATTTGTAGAATTCTAAGTAGGTTGGTTCAATAGCTGCACCACTGAGAACATCTTGACTGGCTGCATCACCACTTAGTATGGCAACTGCTTGGCATCCGACTGCGAGGCGCTACAGAGGGTAGTGCGTACGACCCAGTACATCACTGGGGCCGAGCTCCCTGCCATCCAGGATCTCTATACCAGGCAGTGTCAGAGGAAGGCCCTAAAAATTGTAAAAGACTCCAGCCACACAATTCATAGACTGTTCTTTCTGCTATCGCACGCCAAGTCTGGGACCAAAAGGCTCCTGAACAGCTTCTACCCCAAGCCATAAGACTGCTGAACAGTTAATGAAATGGCAACCCGTACTAATTTATTTTCTTTTATATATGTTTTATTTTTATTTGGGGGGGGATGTCAGCTTTAATATTGCAGATAGATTGTAGCTTCCATCAATGTAATTGTCTGCATAATTTCCAATCCACCATATAAATATTTTTTTTTAATATATACAGTACCAGTCAAAAGTTTGGACACACCTACTCATTCCAGGATTTTTCTTTATTTTTACTATTTTCTACATTGGACAATAATAGTGAAGACATCAAAACTATGAAATAACACATATGGAATCATGTAGTAACCAAAAAAGTGTTAACCTCTACGGGATCGGTGTCCCGTAACAACAAAAAACGTATCACGGTAACTGGTTTGATACATTCACCTCTGAAGGTAAATAATGTACTTACTTACATTCAGTAATCTCGCTCTGATTTGTCATCCTAAAGGTCCCAGAGATAAAATGTAGCATCGTTTTGTTTGATAAAATCAATTTTTATATTCAAATGTAGGAACTGGGTTCTACAGTTTAAACCCCTGCTGTCTCTGGCTCCACACCCACTCCGCCCGGCCATCTAGATGTGTGAAAGTTAGTGTATAAGCTAATGGTCCATCATGTATGACATTCCTGGGAGAGTGTAAACTTACATTTTGTATTACCATATCATTTTTGTATGTTCTTTATAGTTATGTACTTGAAAATGTATCAATTGACCAATTCGGCACATTTGGGCAGACTTGATAGAAAATAGTCCAGTATTGCAATGCTTCACTGGATCAATCTGAAACTTTCACACACACTGCTGCCATCTAGTGGCCAAAATCTAAATTTCACCACAACTGCAATATTATATTGTGGCCTTTCTCTTGCATGTGTTATATTCTCCTACATTAATTTCACATTTCCACAAACTTCAAAGTGTTTTCTTTCAAATGGTATCAAGAATATGCATTTCCTTGCTTCAGGTCCTGAGCTACAGGCAGTTAGATTTGGTTATGTCATTTTAGGCGAAAATTGAAAAAAAGGGTCTGATACTTAAGAGGTTAAACAAATCAAATTATATGTTATATTTGAGGTTATTCAAAGTAGCCACCCTTTGCCTTGATGACAGCTTTACACACTCTTGACATTCCCTCGACCAGCTTCACCTGGAATGCTTTTCCAACAGTCTTGAAGGAGTTCCCACATATGCTGACCACTTGTTGGCTGCTTTTCCTTCACTCTGCACTCCAACTCATCTTTTTTGGTTACTACATGATTCCATATGTGTTATTTCATAGTTTTGATGTCTTCACTATTATTCTACAATGTAGAAAATAGTAAAAATAAAGAAAAACCCTTGAATGAGTAGGTGTGTCCAAACTTTTGACTGGTACTGTATATAATATATATATATTTATAAAACTCAGCAAAAAAAGAAACGTCCCTTTTTCAGGACCCTGTCTTTCAAAGATAATTCGTAAAAATCCAAATAACTTCACAGATCTTCATTGTAAAGGGTTTAAACACTGTTTCCCATGCTTGCTCAATGAACCATAAACAATTAGTGAACATGCACCTGTGGAACGGTCGTTAAGACACTAACAGCTTACAGACGGTAGGCAATTAAGGTCACAGTTATGAAAACTTAGGACACTAAAGAGGCCTTTCTACTTACTCTGAAAAACACCAAAAGAAAGATGCCCAGGTTCCCTGCTCATCTGTGTGAATGTGCCTTAGGCATGCTGCAAGGAGGCATGAGGACTGCAGATGTGGCCAGGGAAATAAATTGCAATGTCCGTACTGTGAGACGCCTAAGACAGCGCTACTGGGAGACAGGACGGACAGCTGATTGTCCTCACAGTGGCAGACCACGTGTAACAACACCTGCACAGGATCGGTACATCCGACATTACACCTGCAGGACAGGTACAGGATGGCAACAACAACTGCCCGAGATGCACCAGGAACGCACAATCCCTCCATCAGTGCTCAGACTGTCCGCAATAGGCTGAGAGAGGCTGGACTGAGGGCTTGTAGGCCTGTTGTAAGGCAGGTCCTCACCAGACATCACCGGCAACGTCGCCTATGGGCACAAACCCTCCGTCGCTGGACCAGACAGGACTGCCAAAAAGTGCTCTTCACTGACGAGTCGCAGTTTTGTCTCATCAGGGGTGATGGTCAGATTCGCGTTTATCGTCGAAGGAATAAGCTTTACACCGAGGCCTGTACTCTGGAGCGGGATCGATTTGGAGGTGGAGGGTCTGTCATGGTCTGGGGCGGTGTGTCACAGCATCATCGGACTGAGCATGTTGTCATTGCAGGCAATCTCAGTGCTGTGCTTTACAGGGAAGACATCCTCCTCCCTCATGTACCCTTCCTGCTGCTCATCCTGACATGACCCTCCAGCATGACAATGCCACCAGCCATACTGCTCGTTCTGTGCGTGATTTCCTGCAAGACAGGAATGTCAGTGTTCTGCCATGGCCAGCGAAGAGCCCGGATCAGTCAGGAAGTTAAAGCTTGGTCGCAAATGGGTCTTCCAAATGGACAATGACCCCAAGCATACTTCCAAAGTTGTGGCAAAATGGCTTAAGGACAACAAAGTCAATGTATTGGAGTGGCCATCACAAAGCCCTGACCTTAATCCTATAGAAAATGTGTGGGCAGAACTGAAAAAGCGTGCGCGAGCAAGGAGGCCTACAAACCTGACTCAGTTACACCAGCTCTGTCAGGAGGAATGGGCCAAAATTCACACAACTTATTGTGAGAAGCTTGTGGAAGGTTACCCGAAACGTTTGACCCAAGTTAAACAATTTAAAGGCAATGCTACCAAATACTAATTGAGTGTATGTAAACTTCTGACCCACTGGGAATGTGATGAAATAAATAAAACCTGAACTAAATCATTCTCTCTACTATTATTCTGACATTTCACATTCTTAAAATAAAGTGGTGATCCTAACTGACCTAAGACATGGAATTTTTTACTAGGATTAAATGTCAGGAATTGTGAAAAACAGAGTTTAAATATATTTGGCTAAGGTGTTTGTAAACTTCCGACATCAACTGTATACATTTTTTCTTACTTTTGAACTCTGCATTGTTGGGAAAGGGCTCGTAAGTAAGCATTTCACAGTTAAGTCTTATTTATTAGATTCTGAAACACACACACAAATGCGTGCACATACACACTCTCACACACACACAGTGGTGGAACTGAAGCTCTCACTGTCTATTTGCCTTAAAGAAACATAGGCGAGTCTGGCCCGAAGCCTTGCGTTTCAAAGTCATTATAATTCATCCTCTGGTGTGGTACATTACCCTTAGACTGCACACATACCTCTCTGAGGATCAGACTCAGACCCCAGTGTGTGTGTGTGTGTGTGTGTGTGTGTGTGTGTGTGTGTGTGTGTGTGTGTGTGTGTGTGTGTGTGGTATTACTAGGTTAGATGTGTCAGGGTAGGTAGGTACTAAGTAGCACAATAATCCCACCGGGGACAAGAGGGCTGGCTTTAACACTCTAATGAAGCCCTGATTTATATAAATAATGTTTTTAGCCCCCTTCTGGGACATTGAGACTGAAATACCTTGCCTCTGCCCCTGCCTCTCTCAAAGTAAATCATTGGGAGAAAGTAATACGAAGGCTGTACAGTACACTGCAACCTACAGATGTTCTGGTTCTGTCCAGGGGGTGAACTTGTACATCAAGCTGCTTCACGCTACAGAAACAGGAGAAAGGCTCCTGCCCTATGGACCACTCTGGCTCGGACATAGCTTACTTATGGTTCATAAGGGAGTGCCACAGATCTAAAATGCTGAAAGAAACCTACTTCATGCGGTTACATGAAGTAACCGCAAATAATTATAATTATGTCACAACAACATCAACAACAGCAAATTACATGTTAGCAACTCCCCATATTAGGAAACTGCTTACTCAAAATATTTGTCATCCTATTCAGAAGTGCCCTGACAGTGAGAAAATGTTATGTTTAATTAGAGGGGAGGAATCCCATGGTGCATCAGTAGTTTGAGAGACTGGTGTTGAGCAAGGGGGCGGAGGGTAAAGGGAGACACTTTCACACTTTCACAGTCTGCCTCCCAAATGGCACACAATTCTCTATATAGAGCACTTCTTTTTTTTAAAGTAGTGCTCTATATAGGGAATAGGGTGCCATTTGGGACAAAGCCACAGTCTCTCACAGCTTTACTGATTTTTAATTATGCCACTAAATGGCGCCAGAGGATAATGAAAGGGAAATGATAATGGCACCGGAGGAGATGGCTGCGTTTTTACAGGCTCTTAACCAATTGTGCTATTTTGTGTGTTTTCTCATGTAATTTGTAACTTATTTTGTACATAATGTTTCTGCCACCGTCTTTTGGATATCTGCCATGAGCTTCTGGATATCAGAACAGCTATTACTCACCTCGAACTGGACTAAGATTATTAATTTTAACGAGTCGGACGCGAAGGATTTACTCCAAATACCTGACCAGGCACAAATCCCTGTCATTCGCGTGAAGAGAAGACACAGATACAGGGGACGCAGAGGAGAATTCGTCGGCGAGTGGGTAACCTGCCTCTACCATCTGTCCTATTGGCCAATGTGCAATCATTGGAGAATAAACTGGGATGAGCTCCGGTCAAGACTATCCTACCAACGGGACATGAAAAACTGTAATATCTTATGTTTCACCGAGTCGTGGCTGAACGACGACATGGATAATATACAGTTGGCTGGTTTTTCCATGCATCGGCAAGACAGAACAGCTGCCTCCGGTAAGACAAGGGGTGGCAGTCTGTGTCTATTTGTTAATAACAGCTGAACGCGAAATCAAATATTAAGGAAGTCTGAGGTAGAGTAACTCATGATAAGCTGTAGACCACACTATTTACCAAGAGAGTTTTCATCTATATTTTTTGTAGCTGTCTATTTACCACCACAAACCGATGCTGGCACTAACACAGCACTCAACGAGCTGTATAAAGCCATAAGCAAACAAGAAAATGCTCATCCAGAGGCGGCGCTCTTAGTGGCCGGGGACTTTAATGCAGGGAAACTTAAATCTGTTTTACCTCATTTCTACCAGCATGTTACATGTGCAACAAGAGGGAAAAAAACTCTAGACCACCTTTACTCCACACACAGAGACGCGTACAAAGCTCTCCCTCGCCCTCCATTTGGCAAATCTGACCATAATTATATCCTCCTGATTCCTGCTTACAAGCAAAAACGAAAGAATAAACTGCCAGTATGAAAATGTATGCACTCACTAACTGTAAGTTGCTCTGGATAAGAGCGTCTGCTAAATGACTAAAATGTAAAGCAGGAAGTACCAGTGACTCGCTCAATACGGAAGTGGTCAGATGACGCAGATGCTAAGCTACAGGACTGTTTTGCTAGCACAGACTGGAATATGTTCCGGGACTCATCCGATGGCATTGAGGAGTATACCACATCAGTCACTGGCTTCATCAATAAGTGCATCGATGACGTTGTCCCCACAGTGACCGTACGTACATACCCCAACCAGAAGCCATGGATTACAGGCAACATCCGCACTGAGCTAAAGGGTAGAGCTGCCGCTTTCAAGGAGCTGGACTCTAACCCGGACACTTATAAGAAATCCCGCTATGCCCTCAGACGAACCATCAAACAGGCAAAGCGTCAATACAGGACTAAGAGTGAATCCTACTACACCGGCTCCGACGCTCATCGGATGTGGCAGGGCTTGCAAACTATTATGGACTACAAAGGGAAGCCCAGCCGCCAGCTGCCCAGTGACACAAGCCTACCAGATGAGCTAAATGACTTCTATGCGTGCTTCAAGGCAAGCAACACTGAAGCATGCATGAGAGCACCAGCGTCTGAAGTTTGCCAATGAACATCTGAATGATTCAGAGGAGAACTGGGTGCAAGTGTTGTGGTCAGATGAGACCAAAATCGAGCTCTTTGGCATCAACTCAACTCGCCATGTTTGGAGGAGGAGGAATGCTGCCTATGACCCCAAGAACACCATCCCCACCGTCAAACATGGAGCTGGAAACATTATGCTTTGGGGGGGGGGGGGTTTCTGCTAAGGGGACAGGACAACTTCACCGCAAAAGGGACGATGGACGGGGCCATGTACCATCAAATCTTGGGTGAGAACCTCCTTCCCTCAGCCAGGGCATTGAAAATGGGTTGTGGATGGGTATTTCAGCATGACAATGACCCAAAACACACGGCCAAGGCAACAAAGGAGTGGTTCAAGAAGAAGCACATTAAGGTCCTGGAGTGGCCTAGCCAGTCTCCAGACCTTAATCCCATAGAAAATATGTGGAGTGAGCTGAAGGTTCGAGTTGCCAAACGTCAGCCTCGAAACCTTAATGACTTGGAGAAGATCTGCAAAGAGGAGTGGGACAAAATCCCTCCTAAGATGTGTGCAAACCTGGTGGCCAACTACAAGAAACGTCTGACCTCTGTGATTGCCAACAAGGGTTTTGCCACCAAGTACTAAGTCATGTTTTGCAGAGGGGTCAAATATGTATTTCCCTCATTAAAATGCAAATCAATTGATAACATTTTTGACATGCGTTTTTCTGGATTTTGTTGTTGTTATTCTGTCTCTCACTGTTCAAATAAACCTACCATTAAAATTATAGACTGATCATGTCTTTGTCAGTGGGCAAACGTACAAAATCAGCAGGGGATCAAATACTTTTTTCTCTCACTGTACATGTTTCAAGCAGACCACCATAGTCCCTGTGCCCAAGAACACCAAGGTAACCTGCCTAAATGACTACCGACCCGTAGTACTCACGTCTGTAGCCATGAAGTGATTTGAAAGGCTGGTCTTGGCTCACATCAACACCATCATCCCAGAAACCCTAGACCCATTCCAATTTGCATACCGCCCCAACAGATCCACACTTGACGCAATCTCAATTGCACTCAATACTGCCCTTTCCCACCTGGACAAAAGGAACACCTATATGAGAATGCTGTTCATTGACTACTGCTCAGCGTTCAACACAATAGTGCCCTCAAAGCTCATCACTAAGCTAAGGACCCTGGGACAAAACACCTCCCTCTGCAACTGGATCCTGGACTTCCTGACGGGCTGCCCCCAGGTGGTAAGGGTAGGTAACAACACATCTGCCACGCTGATCCTCAACACGGGGGCCCCTCAGGGGTGCGTGCTTAGTCCCCTCCTGTACTCCCTGTTCACCAATGACTGCGTGGCCAAGCATGACTCCAACACCATCATTAAGTTTACCGACGACACAACAGTGGTAGGCCTGATCACCGACAACGATGAGACAGCCTATAGGGAGGAGGTCAGAGACCTGGCCGTGTGGTGCCAGGACAACAACCTCTCCCTCAATGTGAGCAAGACAAAGGAGATGATCGTGGACTACAGGAAAAGGAGGACTGAGCACGCCCCTATTCTCATCGACTGGGCTGTAGTGGAGCAGGTTGAGAGCTTCAAGTTCCTTGGTGTCCACATCACCAACAACCTATCATGGTCCAAACACACCAAGATAGTCGTGAAGAGGGCACGACAACGCCTATTCCCCCTAAGGAGACTGAAAAGATTTGGCATGGATCCTCCGATCCTCAAAAGGTTCTACAGATGCACCATCGAGAGCATCCTGACTAGTTGCATCACCGCCTGGTATGGCAACTGCTCGGCCTACGACCGCAAAGCGCTACAGAGGGTAGTGCGTATGGCCCAGTTCATCACTAGGGCCAAGCTTCCTGCCATCCAGGACCTCTATACCAGGCGGTGTCAGAGGAAGGCCAAAAAATTGCCAGACTCCACCCTAGTCATAGACTGTTCTCTCTGCTACCGCACGGCAAGCGGTACCGGAGCGCCGTCTAGGTCCAAAAGGCTTCTAAACAGCTTCTACCCCCAAGCCATAAGACTGCTGAACAGCTAATCAAATGGCTACCCGGACTATTTGCATTGACCCTCCCTCCCCTTTTTTTTATCGCTGCTTTTTCTCGCTGTTTATTATCTATTATATATGCATAGTCACTTTACCCCTACCTACATGTACATATTACCTCAACTAACCTGTACCCCTGTATATAGCCTCGTTATTTTATTGTTGCTCTTTTATTTTTTACTTTTATTTAGTAAATATTTTTTCTTAACTCTTATTTTTCTTAAAACTGCATTGTTGGTTAAGGGCTTGTAAGTAAGCATTTCACGGTAAGGGTTACACCTGTGCATGTGACAAATAAAATAGGATTTATTTTATATATATATTTTTTTATCCATTGAGGCTGTAAAAATATGAGTTGAATTAAAACACACCCACGCAGGCACGCACACGCACACACAAACACAAACACACTGAAACACCCCATTAATTATTTAAAGCTATGGTGTCATGGAGAAGTGCTCAAATCCTACTCCTCACTGTGGAGGCTTTATTGTGATGAAGGCCAGTAATACAGAGAAAATCAGCTTTCTGTTTGGTTGTGTTTCTATTGACTGAACTGCAACTGTAATAGACAAACAGCCAGTGCTCTGCAACTGTCAACTCCTGAGTTTGTATGGTTATGTCTTTCATATCGCACAGGGAGACTTAAGTCCTTGCATTGTACTGCAGCAATATATACACACGCACACACACACACACACAAACACACACACACACATGCACACACACACACACACACACACACACACACACACACACACACACACACACACACACACACACACACACACACACACACACACACACACACACACACACACACACACAGAGAACAGTATGCCTTTGAAGCCGGGCTGTAGTAAAGAGACGTTTCAAGGCCCCAGTATAATCATGAAAATCTCCTTCTTCTGTCCTCTGTCCACCACAATCTTGGTGCTTTCATTATCCTTAACCCCCTCTATTTCCATACTGATAGTGGTGTTGTGGTCCCTATCTATCTCCTGGTTCTCCTGGTGCCTCCTACCCCCCTGCCCTCTTCTCTCACCCCTCTCCTACCCCCCTGCCCTCTTCTCTCACCCCTCTCCTACCCCCCTGCCCTCTTCTCTCACCCCTCTCCTACCCCCCTGCCCTCTGCTCTCACCCCTCTCCTGGTGTCTCCTACCACCCTGCCCTTTGCTCTCACCTCTCTCCTACCACCCTGCCCTCTGCTCTCACCCCTCTCCTGGTGCCTCCAACCCCCTTGCCCTCTGCTCTCACCCCTCTCCTACCTCCTTGCCCTCTCCTCTCACCCCTCTCCTACTCCCCCACCCTCTACTCTCACCCCTCTCCTACCCCCCCGCCCTCTACTCTCACCCCTCTCTTACCTCCTTGCCCTCTGCTCTCACCCCTTTCCTGGGGCCTCCAACCCCCCTTTCCTCTCCTCTCACCCCTCTCCTACCCCCGCCTCTACTCTCACCCCCTCTCCTACCTCCCTGCCCTCTGCTATCACCCCTCTCCTACCTCCCTGCCCTCTGCTCTCACCCCTTTCCTACCTCCCTGCCCTCTGCTCTCACCCCTCTCCTACCTCCCTGCCCTCTGCTCTCACCCCTCTCCTACCACCCTGCCCTCTGCTCTCACCCCTCTCCTACCTCCCTGCCCTCTGCTCTCACCCCTCTCCTACCTCCCTGCCCTCTGCTCTCACCCCTCTCCTACCGCCCTGCCCTCTGCTATCACCCCTCTCCTACCTCCCTGCCCTCTGATATCACCCCTCTCCTACCTCCCTGCCCTCTGCTATCACCCCTCTCCTACCTCCCTGCCCTCTGCTATCACCCCTCTCCTACCGCCCTGCCCTCTGCTCTCACCCGTTTCCTACCGCCCTGCCCTCTGCTCTCACCCCTCTCCTACCTCCCTGCCCTCTGCTCTCACCCCTCTCCTACCTCCCTGCCCTCTCCTCTCACCCCTCTCCTACCTCCCTGTCATTACCTCCCCCTTAGAGACTGTCATCTCACTCCCTATTTCTCTCTCTCTCTCACTCTCTCTCTCTACCTCTTGCCTCTCTCTCTCTCTCTGTCTCTCTTTCTCTCTCTCTTTCTCTCTGCATCTTGTCTCTCTTTCCCACCCTCTTCATCCCTCTCTGTTTTACCCGCAGATTCTGCCACCCCTTTCTTTCAAACATTTTATTTTATATTTTGCATTAAATGACAGTCACCAACATTCAGAAGGTTCTGTCTTTCTCTCATCTCTCTCTCTCTCTCTCTCTCTCTCTCTCTCTCTCTCTCTCTCTCTCTCTCTCTCTCTCTCTCTCTCTCTCTCTCTCTCTCTCTCTCTCTCTTTCTTTCTCTCTCATCTATCTTTCTCTCTCTCTCTCAGTCACTCTCTCAACCTCTGTTTCTCTTCCAGCAAACATTGTTAAAATCCTGGTGATGTTTCTTTCTCTCGACAGACAGTGCGTCACAGTCAGCGTTCCCTGTCTGTGTGCAGTGTGCTGTGAAAAACAAAGTCCCCACTAACACTAAAGTGACAGAGGATGAGGACCCACTGAGAGTAGAAGGAACAGGGCTCATTAAAGATAGCAGATGAGTGTGTGCTTGTGTGTGTGTGTGTGTGTGTGTGTGTGTGTGTGTGTGTGTGTGTGTGTGTGTGTGTGTCAGGGTTAGTAGAATGTGGTGCCGGTCATTTGGCCTGCAGCATTCTCATTTTAAGGACATTTGAGAAATGTACTGGACCCATATGCATTGGGTGCGTAATGGTGTTCAGAATGACAGAATTCACATTTAGATTATGGTTATTCATCTTAACAGAGGATGCAGGGAAATTTAGAAAAGGGGAGCTCTAAAGATGCAACAACTAGCATGGGTTACTAAAATGACTAGAATTGTGCCGTTGGCTACTGGAGAAAGAAGCCTCCCTGCCTTTTCGTATGTGCACTTGAATGGCGAATGGTAAGCACACTTCAATTACCAATTGAAAAATAAAGCTCTTTTTAGTAGCTCTTTTTCATTGTGGCCATTGAAACTGTTTTTAACACGCGATTGCATTTAGAATGGTTACGCAATGATTGGGCTTATAAAAGCACATTTCACTCCAGCAGCAACATGAGCTGTTTGAGAAGCGGTAGCAGCTCATAGGCTCTGTATCTGTACCCTGTGCTCGTGTGATAAACATAACGACTAACGAAAATACACACAATTTAATTTAATTCCACTAAATTATGCAAATGAACCTATAGACCGATAAGGATGACCAGTCAAATGTATTTCCATCTACAGGTATTTCCGACAATGAATAGGATAAAAAGCATTATTTTGCAATGGGATTTTTTTTATTTTCTCGGACAATTGGCTGGCACCAGTTTTATTTATCAGCTTTCAATTTTTTTAGGCTAATGGAAACCGTAGTGTGTGTGTGTGTCCGTGCATGTGCTTGACTACGTGCATGTGTAAAAGGATACAACAGATGAAGGAAAATATCTGTCACACCCAGTCACATTTTGTACACTAATTGCCATACAACAGAACCTTAATTTCACTCTCTCATTTACATTCCAACATTTACTTAGCCATGTATGACACTGTGAATATGTATGTGACTATCCATGGTACCTTAACCCATGCCTATAAAAAGACCAGTCCAAACTGGCCACCATCACTGCAGGCCTGTTTTAGCTCCACCTGATTCCCCAACACGCCTGCCTGGGAAAGCAGCCTGGAATTGGTATTCCGCTGCGGTTGCCAGTCCCTTACAGACAGGGGAAATTAGACTGACAGCCGGATAGAGGCTGGAGGAGCATCCAATGCTTTGTTTAAACGCTCCGCTAAAGGTCACATACGAAGAGTTAACCTCACTTGAATGGATTGCATAATGAAAGTAGACATCCTTTAAGGACCGAGCTGATAGATGACGGCTCACAATAACATATTTTGATATGCAGACATGCAAACACACAGGAATATAGTCACATAAATACATAAAATCACACACACACACATAAACACACATAAACATTCAAGCATCATCAAAACAAACATCCAGCAAACACATTGCCTCTCCATAGATAGCTGGTTAAATAGAGGAATACAAATGGGAGTCCTCTAACAGATGACCAGTAGAGGTGGAGATGCACTGCTCCCTGTTTAGCATTCTGATACAGGCAAATGCTCTCATTGTATACTGTATCTCCATATCCTGTCATCCATGCTGCTCGCTCAAACTGTTCCCCCCTCATCCCCTCCCCCCTGCTCCCCATAATATAAATCATCCAGCCTTTCTGTGTTCTACTGGCCCTGTCATAATGTAAAAACTAAATACATGGCTACTGATGGATCCACTGGTTCAACATGGAGAGGCCGTAGCCTGCTAAGAAACATGTAATCAAACTGGTCCACCCTCTACATCTGTGGCATCCAGTAATTCACAGCTCGGTAACCAGTAATCACCCACACATACACATATATGCATGCACGCATCCACAGACACACACACACACATCATACACACACAGACCTGCCCTTAAATATGGCTGTACTTAATGGAATGTTCTCCAGGCAGACATTCAGGCAGACACTCAATGGAACGTTCCCCAGGCAGACACTCAGACTGTCTGTTCCTTTCAGAGGCACGGTCAGTCAATGTTAAATGTAATGAGAGAGATTACCATGCTATACTGCAAGTGCCTTATATGTAATTGAGACGGAGGACAGACCGACAACAGACTGTGTCTGCATCCCAAATGGGAACCTATTCAATATAGTGGGCCCTGGTCAAAAGTAGTGCGCTACTTGAAAATAGGGTGTCATTTGGGACAAACACCATAGGATATTGTTATTGGGTTGCTTATATGGATATTGGTATGTCGATGCTTTTCTTTTCTTTTTTACACTCAATTTACTGGCTTTGTCCTCCCCTCCCTCTTTCTGTCTACAGTACGGTACACCATAGCATAGTTGTTACGGAAGGCTAATGATAATGTTGCCAGAGCTGGAGAATTTATTGGAACAATGTGGATGCACTCATATAGCCTATACTACAGATAGCCTTTACTACAGCCTTTCATTACAATAAACAACAACACTGTACTGTAACACTAAACTGTAACCATGCCAACCATACCTTAGCCCGAGTTATGCTACTGCCAGAGAGCGAGAGTATATTGTCAAGCTATTACAGACATATACAGTGCCTTCAGAAAGTATTCAGACCCCTTGACTTTTTCCACATTTTGTTACGTTACAGCCTTATCCTAAAATGTATTAAATATTTTTGTGGCCTCCATCATTCATAAATGGGAGAAGTTTGGAACCACCAAGAATCTTCCTAGAGCTGGCCGCCTGGCCAAACTGAGCAATTGCGGGAGAAGGGCCTTGGTCAGAGAGGTGACCAAGAACCCGATGGTCACTCTGACAGAGCTCTAGAGTTCCTCAGTGGAGATGAGAGAACCTTCCAGAAGGACAACCATCTCTGCAGCACTCCACCAATCAGGCCTTTATGGTAGTGGCCAGACGGGAGCCACTTCTCAGTAAAAGGCACATGACAGCCCACTTGGAGTTTGCCAAAAGTCACCTAAAGACTCTCAGACCATGAGAAACAAGATTCTCTGGTCTGATGAAACCAAGATTGACCTCTTTGGCCTGAATGCCAAGTGTCACGTCTGGAGGAAACAAGGATCATCCCTACGGTGAAGCATGGTGGTGGCAGCATCATGCTGTGGGGATGTTTTTCAGCGGCAGGGACTGGGAGACTAGTCAGGATTGAGGCAAAGATGAACGGAGCAAAGTACAGAGAGATCCTTGATAAGCACTCAGGACCTCTGACTAGGGGTGAAGGTTAACCTTCCAACAGGACAACAACCCTAAGCACACAGCCAAGACAACGCAGGAGTAGCTTCGGGACAAATCTCTGAATGTCCTTGAGTGGGCCAGCCAGAGCCCGGACTTGAACCCGATCTAACATCTCTGGAGAGACCTGAAAATAGCTGTGCAGCGATGCTCCCCAACCAACCTGACAGAGCTTGAGAGGATCTGCAGAGAAGAATGGGAGAAACTTCCCAAATACAAGTGTACCAAGCTTGTAGCGTCATACCCAAGTAGACTTGAGGCTGTATTCGTTGCCAAAGGTGCTTTAACAAAGTACTGAGTAAAGGGTTTGAATACCTATGTAAATGTAATATTTCCGGATTTTACTTTTAATACATTTGCAAACATTTCTAAAAACCTGTGTTTGCTTTGTCATTATGGGATATTTGTAACAATGTACGCTGGGAGTCGGGAAGCAAGTACAGGGAGTGCATTTAAGGATAAATAAAACATGAAACAAAACAAGAGTAGTGTACAGACAGGAACAGAGTAACAGAATCAATAACGCCTAGGGAAGGAACCAAAGGGAGTGACATATACAGTATATATATTTTGTATTTATTTAACCTTTATTTAACCAGGTAAGCCAGTTGAGAACAAGTTCTCATTTACAACTGCGACCTGGCCAAGATAAAGCAAAGCTGTGCGATAAAAACAACAACAACACAGAGTTGCATATGGAATAAACAAAACATACAGTCAATAACACAATAGAAAATCTATATACAGTGTGTGCAAATTTAGTAAGTTATGGAGATAAGGCAATAAATAGGCCATAGTGCAAAATAATTACAATTTAGTATTAACACTGGAGTGATAGATGTGCAGAAGATGATGTGCAAATAGAGATACTGGGGTGCAAATGAGCAAAATAAATAACAATATGGGGATGAGGTAGTTGGGTGGGCTAATTACAGATGGGCTGTGTACAGGTGCAGTGATCGGTAAGCTGCTCTGACAACTGATGCTTAAAGTTAGTGAGGGAGATAAGTGTGTCCAGCTTCAGAGATTTTTGCAGTTCGTTCCAGTCATTGGCAGCAGAGAACTGGAATATATGGCGGCAAAGGAGGTGTTGGCTTTGGGGATGACCAGTGAGATATACCTGCTGGTTCGCATACTACTGGTGGGTGTTGCTATGGTGACCAATGAGCTAAGATAAGGCGGGGATTTGCCTAGCAGTGATTTATAGATGACCTGGAGCCAGTGGTTTTGGCGACGAATATGTAATAATAATAATAATAATATGCCATTTAGCAGACGCTTTTATCCAAAGCGACTTACAGTCATGCGTGCATACATTTTTGTGTATGGGTGGTCCCGGGGATCGAACCCACTACCTTGGCGTTACAAGCGCTGTGCTGTACCAGCTGAGCTGTAGTGAGGGCCAGCCAACGAGAGCGTACAGGTCACAATGGTGGGTAGTATATGGGGCTTTGGTGACAAAACGGATGGCACTGTGATAGACTACATCCAATTTGCTGAGTAGAGTGTTGGAGGCTACTTTGTAAATGACATCGCCGAAGTCAAGGATCGGTAGGATAGTCAGTTTTACGAGGGCATGTTTGGCAGCATGAGTGAAGGAGGCTTTGTTGCGAAATAGGAAGCCGATTCTAGATTTAACTTTGGATTGGAGATGCTTAATGTGAGTCTGGAAGGAGAGTTTACGGTCTAACCAGACACCTAGGTATTTGTAGTTGTCCACATATTCTATGTCAGACGAGAGTAGTGATTCTAGTCAGGTGGGCGGGTGAAAGCAACGTTGATCTCATGGAGCCTCAGGCCGAGGGAGATTGACAGTTATTTTGTGTTTCTTCCATTTGCGAATAATCGCACCAACTGTTGTCACCTTCTCACCAAGCTGCTTGGCGATGGTCTTGTAGCCCATTCCAGCCTTGTGTAGGTCTACAATCTTGTCCCTGACATCCTTGGAGAGCTCTTTGGTTTTGGCCATGGTGGAGAGTTTGGAATCTGATTGATTGATTGCTTCTGTGGACAGGTATCTTTTATACAGGTAACAAACTGAGATTAGGAGCACTCCCTTTAAGAGTGTGCTCCTAATCTCAGCTCGTTACCTGTATAAAAGACACCTGGGAGCCAGAAATCTTTCTGATTGAGAGGGGGTCAAATACTTATTTCCCTCATTAAAATGCAAATCAATTTATAACATTTTTGACAAGCGTTTTTCTGGATTTTGTTGTTGTTATTCTGTCTCTCACTGTTCAAATAAACCTACCATTAAAATTATAGACTGATCATTTCTTTGTCAGTGGGCAAACGTACAAAATCAGCAGGGGATCAAATACTTTTTTCCCTCACTGTATAGGAAATGATGACACATTTCCCTTGTCTATCTGTCTTTCTCATTTCTCTTCATTGCTCTCTCTCTTTTTTTTAGGGGGGTAGATCAGCTTTAATATTGCAGATAGATTGTAACTTCCATCAATGTAATTGTCTCCATCACTTCCAATCCCCCATATGTTTTTCTTCTACAGTTGAAGTCGGAAGTTTACATACCCCTTAGCCAAATACGTTTAAACTCAATAAGTTGGGTGAATTTTGGCCCATTCCTCCTGACAGAGCTGGTGTAACTGAGTCAGGTTTGTAGGCCTCCTTGCTCGCACACGCATTTTCAGTTCTGCCCACAAATTTTCTATAGGATTGAGGTCAGGGCTTTGTGATGGCCACTCCAATACCTTGACTTTGTTGTCCTTAAGCCATTTTGCCACAACTTTGGAAGACCCATTTGCGACCAAGCTTTAACTTCCTGACTGATGTCTTGAGATGTTGCTTCAATATATCCACATCATTTTCCTTCCTCATGATGCCATCTATTTTGTGAAGTGCACCAGTCCCTCCTGCAGCAAAGCACCCCCACAGCATGATGCTGCCACCCCCGTGCTTCACGGTTGGGATGGTGTTCTTCGGCTTGCAAGCGTCCCCCATTTTTCCTCCAAACATAACGATGGTCATTATGGCCAAACAGTTCTATTTTTGTTTCATCAGACCAGAGGACATTTCTCCAAAAAGTACGATCTTTGTGCAGTTGCAAACCGTAGTCTGTCTTTTTTATGGCGGTTTTGGAGCAGTGGCTTCTTCCTTGCTGAGCGGCCTTTCAGGTTATGTCGATATAGGACTCGTTTTACTGTGGATATAGATACTTTTGTACCTGTTTCCTCCAGCATCTTCACAAGGTCCTTTGCTGTTGTTATGGAGTTGATTTACACTTTTCGCACCAAAGCACGTTCATCTCTAGGAGCGGTATGACGGCTGCGTGGTCCCATGGGGTTTATACTTGCATACTATTGTTTGTACAGATGAACGTGGTACCTTCAGGCGTTTGGAAATTGCTCCCAAGGATGAACCAGACTTGTGGAGGTCTACATTTTTTTAATGAGGTCTTGGCTGATTTATTTTGATTTTCCCAGAATGTCAAGCAAAGAGGCACTGAGTTTGAAGGTAGGCCTTGAAATACATCCACAGGTACACCTCCAATTGACTCAAATGATGTCAATTAGCCTATCAGAAGCTTGTAAAGCCATGACATCATTTTCTGGAATTTTCCAAGCTGTTTAAAGGCACAGTCAACTTAGTGTATGTAAACTTCTGACCCACTGGAATTGTGATACAGTGAATTATAAGTGAAATAATCTGTCTGTAAACAATTGTTGGAAAAATTACTTGTGTCATGCACAAAGTAGATGTCCTAACCGAATTGCCCAAACTATAGTTTGTTAACAAGACATTTGTGGAGTGGTTGAAAAACGAGTTTTAATGACTCCAACCTAAGTGTATGTAAACTTACGACTTCAACTGTACATACATACATATACACATACATACATATAAATACATATACATACATATATATACATATCCTTTAAAAAAATATATTTCCCTTTATTACTTTCCAACCCCACCACCCCTTCCCTAATTGGAGTAAACTAGTGAACAACAATGCTTAGGCCTCGACTTCCAGCTTATACATACTATATACATTTCATGGACACAGTCAATTTTACAATAATTCTATTTTGTTTGTTTTTACTCCTGAACTTCCTCTACCCTCAACCTCTCCGATCATTTTCATGATGTCCATCCGGTTTGCTTCTATATGCCATATCTTTCTAACTGTGCTCTTTCACAAAAGCTCTCAACCTATAACCTATATACTTATTATGGACACAATATGCTTTACATTAGTTATCTTGTTGTTATTAGTTGTTGTTAGTTGTTATTAGTCCCATCCTTCAACTCCATTCAACACCTCCCATATGTCTCTTAACACCATCCATATTGGATTTCTATTCAACTGTACTGTGATGTTTTACAAAAGTTCTGAACCTGTCACGATCGTCTATGTCGTCCAAGTATGACCAAGGCGCAACGTGTCCAAGAAACATGACTTTATTTAGCAAAGTAACCAAAAATCCAAAACAAAAGACGACTCAATGAAGTCCACGGTACACAGACCGAAAACGGAACAAAAACCCACAATCCCCACAGGAAAACATTCAGATTAAATATGGCTCCCAATCAGAGATAACGAGCCGACAGCTGACACTCGTTACCTCCGATTGGGAGTCATAGACCAAACCTAGAAATGAAGCCAACAGAAAAGCAAACATAGAAATACACCCAAACCCAACATACCAAAATACACCCCTGGCTCAAATACTAAAGTTCCGGAGCCAGAGTGTCACAGTACCCCCCCCTAAAGGTGCGAACTCCGGGCGCACCAGCATCCAGTCTAGGGGAGGGTCTGGGTGGGCGTCTGTCCACGGTGGCGGCTCTGGCCCCGGTCGTGATCCCCACCCCACCACAGTCACAACCTGCTTCAGTAGCCTCCTCCCAATGACCACCCTCCAACTAACCCCACCTGGACTAAGGGGCAACACCGGACTAAGGGGCAGCACCGGACTAAGGGGCAGCACCGGGATAAGGGGCAGCACCGGGATAAGGGGCAGCACCGGGCTAAGGGGCAGCACCGGACTAAGGGGCAGCACCGGACTAAGGGGCAGCACCGGGATAAGGGGCAGCACCGGGCTAAGGGGCAGCACCGGACTAAGGGGCAGCACCGGGCTAAGGGGCAACACCGGACTGAATGGCGGATCCTGGCTGGCTGGCTCTGGCGGATCCTGGCTGGCTGGCGGATCCGGGCTGGACGGCTCTGGCGGATCCTGGCTGGACGGCTCTGGCGGATCCTGGCTGGACGGCTCTGGCGGATCCTGGCTGGACGGCTCATGGCTGGCTGACGGATCTGGCTGCTCATGGCTGGCTGACGGATCTGGCTGCTCATGGCTGGCTGACGGATCTGGCTGCTCATGGCTGGCGGAAGGCTCTGGCTGATCCCGTCTGGCGGAAGGCTCTGGCTGCTCCCGTCTGGCGGAAGGCTCTGGCTGATCCGGTCTGACGGAAGGCTCTGGCTGCTCCTGTCTGGCGGAAGGCTCTGGCTGATCCTGTCTGGCGGAAGGCTCTGGCTGATCCTGTCTGGCGGAAGGCTCTGGCTGATCCTGTCTGGCAGAAGGCTCTGGCTGATCCTGTCTGGCGGAAGGCTCTGGCTGATCCTGTCTGGCGGAGAGCTCTAGCGGCTCCGGTCTGGCGGACGGCTCTGAAGGCTCATGGCAGACGGGCGGCTTTGCAGGCTCAGTACAGACGGGCAGTTCAGACGGCGTTGGGCAGACGGACAGTTCAGACGGCGTTGGGCAGACGGGCAGTTCAGGCGCCGTTGGGCAGACGGGCAGTTCAGACGGCGTTGGGCAGACGGACAGTTCAGGCGCCGTTGGGCAGACGGGCAGTTCAGACGGCGTTGGGCAGACGGACAGTTCAGGCCCCGTTGGGCAGACGGCAGACTCTGGCCGTCTGAGGCGCACCGTAGGCCTGGTGCGTGGTGCCGGAACTGGAGGTACCGGGCTGAGGACACGCATCTCAGGGCTAGTGCGGGAGAAGCAACAGGGCATGCTTGGCCCTGGGGACGCACCGTAGGCCTGATGCGTGGTGCCGGAACTGGAGGTACCGGGCTGAGGACACGCATCTCAGGGCTAGTGCGGGGAGAAGCAACAGGGCATGCTTGGCCCTGGGGACGCACCGTAGGCCTGATGCGTGGTGCCGGAACTGGAGGTACCGGGCTGAGGACACGCATCTCAGGGCTAGTGCGGGAAGCAGCAACAGGGCATACTGGACCCTGGGAACACACAGGAGGCTTAGTGCGTGGTGTAGGCACTGGTGGTACTGGACTGGAGACAGGAGGTGGTGCCGGAAATACCGGACCGTGCAGGCGTACTGGCTCCCTTGAGCACTGAGCCTGACCAACCTTACCTGGTTGTATGCTCCCCGTCGCCTGACCAGTACAGGGAGGTGGAATAACCCGCACCGGGCTATGTAGGCGAACCGGGGACACCATGCGTAAGGCTGGTGCCATGTAAGCCGGCCCGAGGAGACGCACTGGTGACCGGATGCGTGGGGCCGGCCTCATGACATCTGGCTCAATGCTCAGTCTAGCCCGGCCGATACGTGGAGCCGGAATGTACCGAACCGGGCTATGCCTGCGTACAGGAGACACCATGCGCTCTACTGCGTAACACGGTGTCTGCCCGTACTCTCGCTCTCCACGGTCAGTCCAGGGAGTAGGCGCAGGTCTCCTACCTGACTTCGCCACACTCCCTTCTAGCCCCCCCCCAAGAAATTTTTGGGTAGTACTCTCGGGCTTCCAGCCTTGCCTCCGTGCTGCCTCCTCATATCGCCGCCTCTCGGCTTTAGCTGCCTCCCGCTCTTCACGAGGACGGCGATATTCTCCCGGTTGATCCCAAGGCCCCTCACCATCCAGAATCTCCTCCCATGTCCATGAATCCTTTATGGGAGTCCATAAATCCTGTGTAGGTAGGTCCTGTTGCCGCTTGACACGCTGCTTGGTCTTTTTGTGGTGGGTTTTTCTGTCACGATCGTCTATGTCGTCCAAGTATGACCAAGGCGCAACGTGTCCAAGAAACATGACTTTATTTAGCAAAGTAACCAAAAATCCAAAACAAAAGACGACTCAATGAAGTCCACGGTACACAGACCGAAAACGGAACAAAAACCCACAATCCCCACAGGAAAACATTCAGATTAAATATGGCTCCCAATCAGAGATAACGAGCCGACAGCTGACACTCGTTACCTCCGATTGGGAGTCATAGACCAAACCTAGAAATGAAGCCAACAGAAAAGCAAACATAGAAATACACCCAAACCCAACATACCAAAATACACCCTGGCTCAAATACTAAAGTTCCGGAGCCAGAGTGTCACAGAACCCTTCTATTCTCATTGTTTCTACAGATTGTAAATTGAAAATAAACATTTTTGCTAAAAGTATTATTATATTATTGATCGATTAACTATTACATTTACATTTACATTTTAGTCATTTAGCAGACGCTCTTATCCAGAGCGACTTACAGTTAAGTGAGTGCATACATTATTTTTTATTTTTCATACTGGCCCCCGTGGGAACTATGACTTTTCAGATCACCCAGTAGTGCTATATGCAGGGTTAGCTTCAGGTAAATATTGCAATCCTTTAGCCATTCCTGGACCTGTGTCCAAAAACAAGCAACGAATGGACAGTACCAAAACAAATGATCTAATGATTCTGTCTCTTCGCAACAAAATCTGCAGAGCTGGGAAGATTGTATCCCCCATATAAATAACATTCTATTGGTAGCAAGAATTTTGTATAATAATTTAAATTGAAAATGTATACGTTTTGAATCCGGCGTCGTTTTGCGTATCAGTTCATAAACACTATGCCATGGAATCGGTACGTCAAAAATCTCTTCCCAACTATTTTGCAATCTATATGGGACAGCTGTCAATCCTTTGGTCCTTAAATGAAACTGGTATACTTTTTTATTTATCACAATTTTCTTTAACCAATTATGTTCTTTAATGCAGGGCCGACAGACAAGTTCCTTACTTTTTCCCCCTTCCACTTTCCTCTTCCATTTTTGCGGTAATGCTGCAATTATTTGGTTATAATTTTGGGTAGAGCAGACATTTCCATATGTTTTTGTTAGCTGCATGTGTGACATAACTCCACCAGTCCTACCTCTTACTCGCACTCTCTCTCCCTCCCGCTCTCCTTCTTTATTCCAGAAAGGCTCCTGTGAAGTTCAACATAAATGTATCATTGAACAGAGGGAGCGGTCACTTGTCTCTCTAAGAGTTATATTATTGATGTGATCTGCTACTACGATGCCATGTCTTGTAGAGACAGGTCCGTGTTCTCTGATACAACCATATATATCACAGGGGAAATACACGTTTCCTTCTTCCATCTACAGGTCTACAGAGCAAACAATTGCTGTAATGTGGGGGGACAAAACAAACACATCCATCCAAACATACAGGGTGATGAGTAACTAGGTAATGTAGTTGTTTACAGTTTCCCTCACTGACCTCTCTCTCTCAGCTCCTGGGGTTGGGTGTGTTGATTGGTCATCACCATCGGTCACAATCCCTGGATCATCACAAGCCCAACCTAATTACCTGACACTGTGTGTGTGTCCAAGGCTTTCCTCTAGGACACGCGAAACAAGCCAATACCACATACTCTCCTATTAGACCATGTAACAGTATTGATTCACAGAGAAAATTACTAGTCCATTGTTATATTATTAAACTCTCCCTCCCTCTCCCTCTCTCACTCTTTCTACTGCTCTCTCCCTCTGTCTCTCTCTCTCTTTCTCTCTGTCCCGCTCTCATTCTAGCTGACAGTATCCAAAGCCACCCAGAGGTGTTCCTTGAGGCAGAGCCCAGTCCTGGTGCCCCGACCTTGCCCCCTTCCCCTGAGACAGACAGCAGTGGGAAGGGAGGAAGAGGAGGAGGAGGAGGGCGCAGGGCCAGTGTGACCAGCGTGGACAGTGAGACATCCTTCTGCTCTGTGGGCCGGATGAGTAGCACCATCACCAACAGTGAGTGGGAGAGAGAATGAAAGAGAGACAGGAGAGAGAGAGAGGTGGACACTGCTCGTTAGCGATCAGATCAAAAGGGCACATTGGAACTATGCTTTATACATTATTTAATCAATTATCTACGGTGGGAACATATAGCCAGACTAAGGAGATCCAACTGTGCCTCTCCAGCTTTTACCTCAGATTAACCTACTTCTAATGTTAATACTGTGGTGGCTAAAAGACCATATGAATATTACCATTAGTACCCACAAATCACTTCAAATAACTCCAAGAAAACCTTATTATCTTGATAGTCCTGTGTTCATTCTCTCCCTTCTGTGTGTTTCTCTCTCTCTCTCTCTCTGTGTGTGTGTGCGTGTGTGTGTGTGTGCGCCTCAGTTTCCAGTAGCTGGTGGGGCTCTAAGAGGTTGGACTATGCTCTGTACTGTCCAGACGTGTTGACCTCCTTCCCCACCGTGGCACTGCCTCATCTCTTCCATGCCTCCTACTGGGAGTCCACTGATGTAGCTGCGTTTGTGCTCCGACAGGTAAGACCCCCATATGTACAGTACCATAATGATGGACTGTTGTTTCTCTTTGCTTATTTGAGCTGTTCTTGCCATAATATGGACTTGGTCTTTTACCAAATAGGGCTATCTTCTGTATACCACCTCTACCGTGTCACAACACAACTGATTGTCTCAAACACATTAAGAAGGAAAGAAATTCCACAAATTAACTTTTAAGAAGGCACACCTGTTAATTGAAATGCATTCCAGGTGACTACCTCATGAAGCTGGTTGAGGGAATGCCAAGAGTGTGCAAAGCTGTCATCAAAGCAAAGGGTGGCTACTTTGAAGAATCTCAAATCTGAAATATATTTGGATTTGTTTAACACTTTTTTGGTTACTACATGATTACATATGGGTTATTTTATAGTTTTGATGTCTTCACTATTATTCTACAATGTAGAAAATAGTAAAAATTAAGAAAAATCCTTGAATGAGTAGGTGTGTCCAAACTTTTGACTATTACTGTATGTGTGTGTGTGTGTCTTTGTGGTTCTCGTGACTATTGAAACTAGAATTCAGATACTGTATACCAACAGGCATTATTTGTGCTGTGGATTGTGGTTGTGCGTGTTTGCATGCCTGCATGCATATGTGTGTGTGAGGGTTTGTGTGCGCTTGTATTATGTGTATGTAGGCGGTGTGTGTGGGTCTGCTCGTGGTATTTTCAGACACTCACGGAGTGAGTGTCCAATTAAAACCCATTCTGACCACTGACAGCCTTTTAACTTGGCCATTAGAGAGCAATGAGATACACTATTTTGCCAAAAGTATGTGGACACCTGTTCATCTAACTTCTCATTTCAAAATCATGGGCATTAATATGGAGTTGGTCCCGCCATTGCTGCTATAACAGCCTCCACTCTTCTGGGAAGGCTTTCCACTAGATGTTGGAACATTGCTGCGGGGACTTGCTTCCATTCAACCACAAGAGCATTAGTGAGATCGGACACTGATGTTGGGCGATTAGGCCTGACTCATAGTCGGCATTCCAATTCATCCCAAAGGTGTTCGATGGGGTTGAGGTCAGGGCTCTGTGCGGACCAGTCAAGTTCTTCCACACTGATCTTGACAAACCGTTTCTGTATGGACCTCGCTTTGTGCATGGGGCCATTGTCATGCTGAAACAGGAAAGGGCCTTCCCCAAACTGTTGCCACAAAGTAGTAAGCACAGAATCGTCTAGAATGTCATTGTATGCTGTAGCGTTAAGATTTCCCTTCACTGAAACTAAGGAGCCCGAACCATGAAAAACAACCCCAGACCATTATTCCTCCTCCACCAAACTTTACAGTTGACAGTATGCGTTGGGGCTGGTAGCGTTCTTCAAGCATCCGCCAAACCCAGATTCGCCCGTCGGACTGCCAGATGGTGAAGCGTGATTCATCACTCCAGAGAACGTGTTTCCACTGCTCCAGAATCCAATGGCGGCGAGCTTTACACCACTCCAGCCAACGCTTGGCATTGCGCATGGTGATCTTAGGCTTGTGTGCGGCTGCTCGGCCATGGAAACCCATTTCATGAAGCTCCCGATGAACAGTTATTGTACTGATGTTGCTTCCAGGGGCATTTTGGAACTCGATAGTGAGTGTTGCAACCGAGGACAGCCAATTTTTTGCACTCTGCGGTCCCGTTCTGTGAGCTTGTGTGGCTTACCACTTCGCAGCTGTGATGGGTGATTTGAAGGAGTCAGGCGCAGGAGGGTAAATCACAGAATAACATAATTTATTCCGGAAGACAGAGTTACGCAGTAATGCGTCAAAACAGTCAAGTGCGCAAAACAGGCGCACTGGAACCAGCAAGGCACACAGTGAAAATAACCCAGCAATACAAAATACAAGGAGCTCAACCAAGCTTCACTCTCCTCACAATAAACAATCACACACAAAGACAAGGGGGCAGAGGGAACACTTATACAGGTACTGATGAGGGGATATGAACCAGGTGTGTGTAATAAACAAGACAAAACAAATGGAATGATGAGATGAGGAGCGGCAGTGGCTAGAAGGCCGGTGACGACGAACGCCGAAGCCTGCCTGAACCAGGAGAGGAGGCAGCTTCGGAGAAAGTCGTGACAGCGGCTGAGCCGTTGTTGCTCATAGACGTTTCCAATTCACAATAACAGTACTTACAGTTGACCGGGGCAGCTCTAGCAGGGCAGAAAATTGACGAACTGACTTGTTGGAAAAGTGGCATCCTATGACGGTGCCACGTTGAATGTCACTGAGCTCTTCAGTAAGGCCATTCTACTGCCAATGTTTGTCTATGGAGATGTGCTCAATTTTATACTCCTGTCAGCAACTGGTGTGGTGAATAGCCAAATCTAGAATTTGAAGGGGTGTCCACATACTTTAAGGAGAAGAGATCAGAGCAGCCTCCCAATACAGTAAGGGGTTGTGTTTCAAATGGCACCATATTCCCTATATAGTGCACTACTTTTGACAAAGGCCCATATGACTCTGGTCAAAAGTAGTGCACTATATAGGGAATAAGGTCCCATTTGGGATGCACCCATGGTGTTGGCTGCTTCTGCTGCGGTACCTCAGTCTTTTGGGTGGGAGAGTGACGTGAGGGGAATCAGAGAGTACACAGGAAATACAGTGGCTTGCGAAAGTATTCACCCCCCTTGGCATTTTTCCTATTTTGTTGCCTTACAACCTGGAATTAAAATGGATTTTTGGGGGGTTTGTATCATTTGATTTACACAACATGCCTACCACTTTGAAGATGCAACATATTTTTTATTGTGAAACAAACAAGAACTAAGACAAAAAAAAACAGAAAACTTGAGCGTGCAAAACTATTCACCCCCCCCCAAAGTCAATACTTTGTAGAGCAATTACAGCTGCAAGTCTCTTGGGGTATGTCTGTATAAGCTTGGCACATCTAGCCACTTGGATTTTTGCCCATTCTTCAAGGGAAAACTGCTCCTGCTCCTTCAAGTTGGATGGGTTCCGCTGGTGTACAGCAATCTTTAAGTCATACCACAGATTCTCAATTGGATTGAGGTCTGGGCTTTGACTAGGCCATTCCAAGACATGTAAATGTTTCCCCTTAAACCACTTGAGTGTTGCTTTAGCAGTATGCTTAGGGTCATTGTCTTGCTGGAAGGTGAACCTCCGTCCCAGTCTCAAATCTCTGGAAGACTGAAACAGGTTTCCCCTCAAGAATTTCCCTGTATTTAGCGCCATCCATCATTCCTTCAATTCTGACCAGTTTCCCAGTCCCTGCCGATGGAAAAACATCCCCACAGCATGATGCTGCCACCACCATGCTTCACTGTGGGGATGGTGTTCTCGGGGTGATGAGAGGTGTTGGGTTTGCGCCAGACATAGCGTTTTCCTTGGTGGCCAAAAAGCTAATTTTAGTCTCATCTGACCAGAATACATTCTTTCTGCTTATTTTTTTCTTTAAGCAATGGCTTTTTTCTGGCCACTCTTCCATAAAACGCCCTGCTCTGTGGAGTGTATGGCTTAAAGTGGTCCTATGGACAGATACTCCAATCTCCGCTGTGGAGCTTTGCAGCTCCTTCAGGGTTATCTTTGGTCTCTTTGTTGCCTCTCTGATTAATGCCCTCCTTGCCTGGTCCGTGAGTTTTGGTGGGCGGCCCTCTCTTGGCAGGTTTGTTGTGGTGCCATATTTTTTCCATTTTTTAATAATGGATGTAATGGTGCTCCATGGGATGTTCAAAGTTTCTGATATTTTTTTATAACCCAACCCTGATCTGTAGTTCTCCACAACTTTGTCCCTGACCTGTTCGGAGAGCTCCTTGGTCTTCATGGTGCCGCTTGCTTGGTGGTGTGCCTTGCTTAGTGGTGTTACAGACTCTGGGGCCTTTCAGAACAGGTGCATATATACTGAGATCATGTGACACTTAGATTGCACACAGGTGGACTTTATTGCACTAATTATGTGACTTCTGAAGGTAATTGGTTGCACCAGATGTTATTTAGGGGCTTCACAGCAAAGGGGGTGAATACATATGCACGCACCATATTTCCGTTATTAATTTTTTTGAATTTTTTGAAACAAGTTATTTTTTTCATTTCACTTCACCAATTTTGACTATTTTGTGTATATCCATTACATGAAATCCAAATAGAAATCCATTTAAATTACAGGTTGTAATGCAACAAAATAGGAAAAACGCCAAGGGGGATGAATACTTTTGCAAGGCACTGCAGGAAGTGTTATCTGTCTCTGCCGTGAAGATAATAAACTGACTGATTGTTATCTTGGATCAGTGGGTTTCAGCTCCAATCGATATCACATCATGGAAATGCAATACGGACCTTATGGATCGCACAAACTTACTGCCCTTTTTATTTACTTACTGTACCGTACTTAACGGAAGCTCTAGTGGTCTAGTGAAATCAATGACCTATTCTTACATCATTGCTGTGTAATAAGAGATTGAATCTTAAACTGGGATCTCGTTAATGCAGGATTGGAGTAAAGCTCCTTCTCTCTCTGCGACCTGTCCTTTACCATCCTCTCCTCTTGGAAACACATCATTAGCCCGGCTGTTTCATTAACCTGGCTACACATTGATTAGGCTAAAGATAGACAGGTTTTTTTCTCTCAACTTCTGATATTAAATGTACATTTCAAATCGGATCATCCTCTAGCTAGCCTGTTAATACGCCTCAATCTACCTCTTGACAAATTAGCTTCTGTTAGCAGCTGTGACTGTGTACTCCTCAAGATAATGACAGTCCTAGTTTCATTCTCTCTGAAGTGTGTTTGAGCACCAGAGGATGAATATTCCATGTAATTGTATTGTCTGTAGGTCGTGTGACAGTCTAGTGTATGTATTCCACTCCACTGATAAATGTGCATCAGGTGCCTAAATGCAGACTAGGTATTCTGTTTGAGAAGTGCCGTCATACTGAGTGGACTAAGCCGGCGGTGGATTAATGGGCTGTGTGTGTGTGGTGTGCGTGTGTGTGTGTGTGTTCATGTAGCTCATGCGATGCGACAGTGTGAAGACCCAGGAAGCTAACACCAAGGACTCAGCCCCCTTCTCTCCATCCAGCCCACGGGAGAAGTGGCTTCGCAGGAGGACGCCTGTCAAACTGAGGGTGAGGAAACCAACATGACTTATTAATGGAAGATAAAGGACAATTCAGTAGGAAGTGTCAATATCACATTTAGCCTCACACTGTTGATTATATGGCTGTGTCCGAAATGGCACCCTATTCCAATATATATATATATATATATATATATATATATATATATATTTATATATATAGTGCACTAGTTTTGACAAGGGCCCTGGATAAAAGAAGTGCGCTATATAGAGAATAGGGTGCCATTTTGGACACACCCTACTGTGTGTATTGGAGAAAGAAGCAGCTTATAATCTGTTCAATCGCTGTATGAAGAAATTCCAATGAATATTTAATCATCTTTAGCTGAAATCTGCTCGAGATGTTGAAACGTTTTATAATGGAATCTCAGTCAGAGACAAAGCGATAAGGACGTGCGCACACACACTAAGTCGCGCGAGCACGCACTCGCACTTGCACACACACACACACACACACACACACACACACACACACACACACACACACACACACACACACACACGCGCGCACACGCACACACACTTACACACGCACTTTTAACATCAGCTTCACACATCTTTTCACAGCTTTAATAATTTCTGCCTCAATAGCCTTGGTCTCCTATAACAAAAAAATACACCAACACTGAATGGGTGAAGAGCTTCTGCAATCTTGTGCAATTGTTGCTTGTGTGTCATTGTGTGGGCTGAGACCTGAATGTTTGAAAAAAGACTCAGTGTTTCACCTTGGATCATCGATGCTAGCACAACAACACAATTACCTGACGCTCCAGCATAAAAGACACCAAGACTACTGCCAGGCTGAAAGGTCAGCCCAGTCTATTTCTGGGACATCTTTTAGTCACAGTATATTCAAAGGAAATAATTCAATAACAATGGGCTTTTGTCCTGTTATATTATGTACTGTGTGGCCCACTGGAACATATACAGTATATTTAAGGAAACTTGCCATAGGTTTTATTTTTGGACTGTGTCTTACATGCACTGCTCCAGCCTCCAAGCCTGTGATCTGTGTCTCTTGTGTAAGTGGTAGAGTAGGAACAGCTGGAGGAGGAGCAGCTTGGAGAACATGACCTGAATATGATATTTGTTATAGCTGTATTGCTATACAGTCTCCTGGTGCCATGTATAGACTTCATCAGGGCTCTGCCAGCTCATCCAGGGGATCGTGATACCATTCAGAGTTGCCTGCCTGGCGTCTGTGACGCTGTGACTTCAGTTCACTCTCCGAGGAAGGGGCTTTTTGTCACTGATGGAGTGGGGCCACTGCTGTCTATGCTGCTACCTGAGCACCGCTGTGACCAGGAAGACAGGGGTCTGCCTCTCTTCACCATCTCCTCCTCTCAGTGTGTGTGTGTCTGAGGGCAAGGTGAACTCACCACTCACCCGGTGTGATAGCGATATGTTCTGCTATTTTGTCATAAGACAGGCATTCATGCAGAAAGATTCGGCAGTGACCTGTAGCAGAGACATGTGGCCACTGGCCAGATATTAGAATCAATCTGGCCTTTCAGCCTATTCACAGCAGTAGACAGTGCTGTAGACGTGCCAGTGTTTAGAAGTCTCTCTCTCTGTGTGTGTGTGTGTGTGTGTGTGTGTGTGTGTGTGTGTGTACGGCATGCTGAGATGCCACAACTTCAGCATGGCTAGGTACTGGCAAGGATTCATTATTGACAAACTTAATCAATATGCAAATTGTGTTGTGTCTGGAAATGTTTAACTGCTTCATTAGCTGACATTAGCTGGGGTCCCACTATTCATGATACAGAGACTATCACATCAGTCTACACCATATGTTAGTGTGCTCAAACTATGCTCCTGGAGCTATATTTTAAGAGTATTATGGAGACCTATATACAGTTCCGCTGCATATGATGTGGTAGTTCATGTACAATAAACGATGTACCATTTGGTAACACTGTGATTTTCTGTGACATCAATTATGCTCAGAAATGCCCCAAAAAGCATGTCAGGTTTCATTAGATACTTAGGGCTCTATTTTCAGCTGGCGTTAAGGCAGCGCTAGTGTCTAACTCACTCTCTTTGGCAATTGTGACTTGTAAAAGCAAGTACTCTGCTAGGGTTGGTCATTTATCTGTCTTATATCAGCTCACTTGCGCTGAGGTGGGAGGGGTGGAAATATTGAAGGTGTGTTCTTAAAAACGTGCGCCAATGTGCCAATTTCAATCAGCACTACTGGTGATATTTAAGACTGACCAAAAACTGGTCTTAGCGGTAATGCAATTGGTTATGGCGTCGATTTTGCCATCGGAAGCGCAGTAGCCTAATCAGTAGCCTATAACCAATGTTTTATTATATCACGAGCATGCAGCTTGTTCTTCATTAGGCATATGTGCGATGTCCATTGAATGAAAGGTTTCAGTGACTGTAGGAAGTTTGTTTAGGAACATCAAGTTATTACAATAGACTGCTTATTGTTTTCCTTCATCAGTTTGTAAAAAAATTGCATCTTCCACTTTCATCTGTTGGAATTAACAGTCAAATCACGGGAATTCCAATCACTGTCCTTGGTGCTATATCCACTTGTAGCCTAGGCTATTTGCCAGTTCATTTGTTTACCTTTCACGTGGGCCATATCAACGGTGATGGTAGGCTTATCTTATTATAACGTTTGGGCAATGTCCAATTGTCCATGAATCGAACATGCAGTGCATTTTCCAAATGCGAATGCAATGTGTGTAGTCAAATATTTCCATGTTGAAGCCAATTAAAGAACTAGATTGGCTACATGTTTGTTATAACTAGGCCTATTGTAGGGTTACTGTTTAGTGTTTAATAAACCATATTTAATGGATAAGACAAACATCCATGCATACATTGCCTTATGCTCATAAAACGAGATTTGTGATTTATGATATCACGCTTCTGAGCCGATCCTACGCTGAACAAAAATATAAACGCGACATGTAAAGTGTTGGTCCCATGTTTCATGAGCTGAAATAAAAGATCCCGAGTGGCGCAGCGGTCTAAGGCACTGCATCTCAGTGCTCGAGGCATCACTACAGACCCTGGTTTGATTCCAGGCTGTATCACAATCCGGCTGTGATTGGGAGTCCCATAGGGCGGTGCACAATTGGCCCAGCGTCGTCCGGGTTTGGCCGGGGTAGGCTGTCATTGTAAATAAGAATTGGTTCTTAACTGACTTGCGTATTTAAATTAAATAAAATCCATAAGCACAAAAGGTGTATTTCTCTCAAATGTTGTGCACAAATTTGTTTACATCCCTGTTAGTGAGCATTTCTCTTTGCCAAGATAATCCATCCACCTGACAGGTGTAGCATATCAAGAAGCTGATTAAACAGCATGATCATTACACGGGTGCACCAACACAAAACAATGGCACAGCTGTCTCAAGTTTTGAGGGAGCGTGCAATTGGCATGCTGACTGCAGGAATGTTCACCAGAGCTGTTGTCAGAGAATTGAATGTTAATTTCTCTACCATAATCTGCCTCCAACGTTGTTTTAGAGAATTTGGCAGTACGTCCAACCGGCCTCACAACCGCAGACCACGTGTATGGCGTCGTGTGGGTGAGCGGTCTGTGAACAGAGTGCCCCATGGTGGTGGTGGGGTTATGGTATGGGCAGGCAGGCATAAGCTATGGACAATGAACACAATTGCATTTTATCGATGGCAATTTGAATGCACAGAGATAACGTGACGAGATCATGAGGCCCATTGTGAGGCCCATTTTTTTAAGGTATCTGTGACCTACAGAGGCATATCTTTATTCCCAGTCAGGTGAAATCCATTAATTAGTGCCTAATCTATTTATTTCAATTTACTGATTTCCTTATATGAACTGTAACTCAATAAAATCTTTGAAATTGTTGCATGTTGCGTTTATATTTTTGTTTAGTATATTTAGAAATATTGTTGTTTTAAAAAACAGATTGATTGTTTTCCGTTGACTTTGATTAGAAACCAAACTTACTAGAAAGATTCACCATCCATGGGTTTAGGTTGCGAAAACGTACGTGGCTCGAATGCAATGCAATTTCGTCTGCTATTTCAGAAGAAGATGGTTTCATGATGTTTATAAAACATGACATTTGGGAGCAGTATAACAGCTTTCTCTTTATATTGGATCTTTATCCAGCTCCTGTGAAAAGTTTGGATGTGCGTAAAACCCTCCATAGTCTAAGTAACCTTGTCTGTATTATACGCCCACAAGGAGCAATTATGGTGCCTGTAACTTTAGTTAGACATAGCCTATTTAAAACAAGTTGTTGTTTCTTTTATTTCATTTTTTATTAGAATTATACACTTTTTAGGCCTTATCAGTAGCCTAGTGAATTGAATCTTGCTTATTGACTACGTTTGGCATGTCCATGTCCAGACTGCAATTTACAGTAGGCCTTAGCCCCTATATCAGTGTGAATGCTATAGCCTATGTTTAACAATGTAATTCCATATTGAAGCAATACAATTAGAACAATGTGGACTGCAAACGTGTTCAATATATTTAGCAAATATGGGGCTGGCTATTTAACAAACTAGGCTATAGCGGACTAACATTCGAATTGGAGTTGATGACAATGCAATACGTAAATACACAACTTGAAGCAACCACATATTTAGCCATTGAGCATGTTCTGACTGGCCAGTGAGGCGTCAATCCTCGACACACCCACAACTTGTTTATTCATCAAAACCCAGCCCTTTCGCGCCACCTCCAGCTACTGCTCCCATAATTCCGGTTGTGAAAATAGCATAAATATTTCAGACACACCCCCTAACCTATAGCGCTACCGCCAGCGCAAAAATGTACCATTGTGTTAGGTTTGTTAAAATAGAGCCCTTCATGTACAGATGCTACTGCACCACAGCCCTTTAAGTGTTCCTGAAAGTTTCCTTCAGTCAAACCCATCCCCAATTACTCTATCACCAACCACCTGTGGTTATGACTTATGTTATGACTGAGGTAACGCAGCTGGCATTGCTGTAACAGAGCCAGGGAAATACATCTGCAAACTCCTCTGCTTTCAATTCTCATTAATATCTCACCAGCCTAGCAATAAAGTTGGTTTGTGTCCCAAATGGAACACTATTCCCTATGTAGTGCAATACTTTTGACTAGAGCCATATTGGCCATGGTCAAAAGTAGTGTGCACTACATATAGAATAGGGTGCCATTTGGGATGGAAGCATAGAGTTAGAGGATTTCTTCTTTAGGTTTATTCATCCTGCTCTTTGAAATGAGAAGGGGAAGCAGAACCACACTGCTATTGTAGCCAGGCTTCATGGAGATTTGACACCCTCTTTTGGTAAGGTCCTGTAGTGCACACTTCTGAGACTCCTTCGACACACGTCTCAAATGTGATACATCAAAACAGGGATACATTGAAGAATAGGGCTCTATTTTCAGCTGGCGTTAAGGCAGCGCTAGTGTCTAACTCACTCTCTTTGGCAATTGTGACTTGTAAAAGCAAGTACTCTGCTAGGATTGGTCATTTATCTGTCTTATATCAGCTCACTTGCGCTGAGGTGGGAGGGGTGGAAATATTGAAGGTGTGTCCTTAAAAACGTGCGCCAATGTGCCAATTTCAATCAGCACTACTGGTGATATTTAAGACTGACCAAAAGCTGGTCTTAGCGGTAATGCAATTGGTTATGGCGTCGATTTTGCCATCGGAAGCGCAGTAGCCTAATCAGTAGCCTATAACCAATGTTTTATTATATCACGAGCATGCAGCTTGTTCTTCATTAGGCATATGTGCGATGTCCATTGAATGAAAGGTTTCAGTGACTGTAGGAAGTTTGTTTAGGAACATCAAGTTATTACAATAGACTGCTTATTGTTTTCCTTCATCAGTTTGTAAAAAAATTGCATCTTCCACTTTCATCTGTTGGAATTAACAGTCAAATCACGGGAATTCCAATCACTGTCCTTGGTGCTATATCCACTTGTAGCCTAGGCTATTTGCCAGTTCATTTGTTTACCTTTCACGTGGGCCATATCAACGGTGATGGTAGGCTTATCTTATTATAACGTTTGGGCAATGTCCAATTGTCCATGGCTCGAACATGCAGTGCATTTTCCAAATGCGAATGCAATGTGTGTAGTCGAATATTTCCATGTTGAAGCCAATTAAAGAACTAGATTGGCTACATGTTTGTTATAACTAGGCCTATTGTAGGGTTACTGTTTAGTGTTTAATAAACCATATTTAATGGATAAGACAAACATCCATGCATACATTGCCTTATGCTCATAAAACGAGAGATGTGATTTATGATATCACGCTTCTGAGCCGATCCTACACTGAACAAAAATATAAACGCAACATGTAAAGTGTTGGTCCCATGTTTCATGAGCTGAAATAAAAGATCCCGAGTGGCGCAGCGGTCTAACGCACTGCATCTCAGTGCTAGAGGCGTCACTACAGACCCTGGTTCGATTCCAGGCTGTATCACAATATGGCAGTGATTGGGTGGTGCATAATTGGCCCAGCGTCGTCCGGGTTTGGCCGGGGTAGGCTGTCATTGTAAATAATAATTTGTTCTTAACTGACTTGCCTAGTTAAATAAAAAAATTTCCATATGCACAAAAGGTGTATTTCTCTCAAATGTTGTGCACAAATTTGTTTACATCCTTGTTTGTGAGCATTTCTCTTTGCCAAGATAATCCAGATTTTTCATCCTTCCTTTGACATCCCATTTCCTCCTGCCGATGTAAACACTATGTCTGAGGAGGAGTGATGCAGAAAATAATGAAAGACATACAGAGTCTGCCCCTGAGCAAGGCAGTTAACCCACTGTTCCTCGGGCGCCTATGACGTAGATGTCAATTAAGGCAGCCCCCGCACCTCTCTGATTCAGAGGAGTTGGGTTAATTGCGGAAGATATTTCAGTTGTACAACTGAGTAGGTATTTCCCTTTATAGTGCATTACATTTGACCAGGGATCATAGGTCTCTGGTCAAAAGTAGGGCACCATATACACCAATTTGTAAGTCGCTCTGGATAAGAGCGTCTGCTAAATGACTTAAATGTAAATGTAAATATACGTAATATACTCTTAGAAAAAAGGGTTCCAAAAGAGTTATTTGGCTTTCCCCATAGGGTAAACCTTTTTGGTTCCAGGTACAACCCTTTTTGTTTCCAGGTAGAACCCTTTTCGGTTCAATGTAGAACCGTCTGTGGAAAGGATTCTACATGAACCCAAAAGGGTTCTATCTGAAACCAAAAATGGTTCTTCAAAGGGTTCACCTTTTTAGATTTTCTAAGAGTGTAGGGTGCCATTTGGGACGCACACAAAGGCAAAGAGAAGTGACAGTAAATCTCTTCTCCTCATGCAGAATGTGACTGGCAACCACAGGGTGAATGATGTCATCGCCACAGAGGAGGGACCACAGACTCTGGTTGGTCGGTTCATGTATGGCCCCCTGGACATGGTGACTCTGACTGGAGAGAAGGTGACGACACGACATAAACATTATTCCTGAACCTTTTTGCATCATTTGCAAACACTATTTGCACTATTTACAACACTATAGTTGCAACACTTTTAAAAGTGTCTGCATTTCAATAAAGTGAAATTGATACTTCTCTTATAGTGGTCTGACAAAGGAATTTGCTTTGACAGACGTCAACACTGAAGTTTATTGAAGGGATTTAATTGCTGCCCTGAGCATTTTATCTTATCATGAATCTATCTTGTCCTCTCCCAGGTGGACATTCTCCTGATGACCCAGCCCCAGTCCGGCCGCTGGGTCCACTTTGACACGGAGGTGACCACCAGTAGTGGCAGAGTGGTTTACACCATCCCCAAGAGCAAAAAGCTGGCCACCGGGGTCTACCCTATCAAAATGGTGGTCAAGTAAGCAAATAACTCCTTTTCATTTCTTATTGAGATGCAACCACAGAATATTTGATACAGTATGTTAGAGGTTGTATCAGTAATGAAATGGATGCGGGTTGGGACGAGTTCCCATGAAAGTGGAGGAATACTAAATGTAATTATGGCCCATATCAGTGATGGAGGTAAAGTACTGTGAAGCTCTAACAGTGTACTCACAGGTTGTTGAATAACAAGGAGCCCCAGAGCTGCTGCGGCTGTGAATTGCCACCATACCTAGCAATCATCCTCCCCCCTCTCCCCCTCTCTTTACCTCTTTCTACCCAGGGGAGATCAGACGAGTGCGGAGGCCTACTTGACGGTGCTGCCCAGGGGGATGGAGTGTGTGGTGTTCAGCATCGATGGCTCCTTCGCTGCTAGCGTCTCCATTATGGGCAGTGACCCTAAAGTCCGCCCCGGAGCTGTGGATGTCGTCAGGTAACTCATGCCTCCAAGTGTGTGTGTGTGTGCATGCGTGCGTGCGAGTGTTTGTGTGTGTGTTTGTGAATGTGAATGTGCCTTCCAGCTTTTGTTTGATTAAGGAGCAGTTCGAGCAGAGATAAATTATTAATGGAATAAAAATACTAACTAAATTACAACGCCAACAAGTCATCTGTTCAGCTCAGAATATTATCCTTGTATTTTGTCACATTAAAGGGAGTTTGAAGGAAGTTGCTAACTAGTGTTAGCATAATTGCTAACTAGAATTAGCGCAATTGCTAACTAGCGTTAGCGCAATGACTGGAAGTCTACATGAACAGCTGTAGACTTCCAGTCATTGTGCTAACGCTAGTTAGCATTTGTTCGCAAACCTACAGTGCATTCGGAAAGAATTCAGACCCCTTTACTTTTTCCACATTTTGTTACTTTACAGCCTTATTCTAAAATGGATTAAATAAAAAGAAATCCTCATCAATCTACACACAATACCCCATAATGACAAAGCAAAAACAGGTTTTTAGAAATGTTTGCGAATTTATAAAAAATAAAAAACTGAAATTCCTTATTTACATAAGTATTCAGACCCTTTGCTATGAGACTCGAAATTGAGCTCAGGTGCATCCTGTTTCCGTTGATCATCCTTGAGATGTTTCTACAACTTGATTGGAGTCCACCTGTGGTAAATTCAATTGATTGGACATGATTTGGAAAGGCACACACCTGTCTATATAAGGTCCAACAGTTGACAGTGCATGTCAGAGCAAAAACCAAGCCATGAGGTCTAAGGAATTGTCTGTAGAACTCTGAGACAGGATTGTGTCGAGGCACAGACCTTTGGCACGGTACCAAAAAAATTCTGCAGCATTGAAGGTCCCCAAGAACACAGTGGCTTCCATCATCATTCTTAAATGGAAGAAGTTTGGAACCAGCAAGACTCTTCCTAGAGCTGGCCGCCCGGCCAAACTGAGCAATCAAGGGAGAAGGGCCTTGGTCAGGGAGGTGACCAAGAACCCGATGGTCATTCTGACAGAGCTCTAGAGTTCCTTTGTGGAGATGGGAGAACCTTCCAGAAGGACAACCATCTCTGCAGCAATCCACCAATCAGGCCTTTATGGTAGAGTGGCCAGACGGAAGCCACTCCTCAGTAAAATGCACATGACAGCTCGCTTGGAGTTTACCAAAAGGCACCTAAAGGACTCAGACTATGAGAAACAAGATTCTCTGGTCTGATAAAACCAAGATTGACCTCTTTGGCCTGAATGCCAAGCATCACTTCAGGAGGAAACCTGGAACCATCCCTACGGTGAAGCATGGTGGTGGCAGCATCATGCCGTGGGGATGTTTGACTGGGAGACTAGTCAGGATCGAGGGAAAGATGAATGGAGCGAGATCCTTGATGAAAACCTGCTCCAGAGCGCTCAGGACCTCAGACTGGGCCGAAGGTTCACCTTCCAATAGGACAACGACCCTAAGCACACAGCCAAGACAACGCAGGAGTGGCTTCGGGACAAATCTCTGAATGTCCTTGAGTGGCCCGGACTTGAACCCGATCGAACATCTCTGGAGAGACCTGAAAATAGCTGTGCAGCGACGCTCCCCATCCAACCTGACAGAGCTTGAGAGGATCTGCAGAGAAGAATGGGAGAAACTCCCCAAATACAGGTGTGCCAAGCTTGTCGCATCATACCCAAGAAGACTCGAGGCTGTAATCGCTGCCAAAGGAGCTTCAACAAAGTACTGAGTAAAGGGTCTGAATACTTATGTAAATGTGATATTTCAGGTTTTTATTTTTAATACACTTGCCAGAAATTCAAAAAAACTGTTTTTGCTTTGTCATTATGGGGTATTGTGTGTAGATTGATGAGGGGGGAAAAATAATTTCATCAATTTTAGAATAAGGCTGTAATGTAACAAAATGTGGAAAAAGTAAAGGGGTCTGAATACTTTCTGAATGCACTGTACCTTTAACTTCCTTCAAACTGGACACAGATACATAAATAATGTATCCACGAGTTCATCTGACTCTGGGGAAGTAGATAAAGGGCTTCATTGCTAAAGATTCTGAAGTATTCCTTTAATACATGAAGGGAGAAAACAAAGATGACTGAAAAAAAGAAGAAAATAAACCATAAATCTCAGAGGAATATTATTGATGTCAATCTGTCTTTATGTTCAGTGAAAATGATAATTCTCAGAGGAATGTATCTATTTATCTTTGTGTCCAGACACTGGCAGGACTTGGGCTATCTTATCATCTACATCACAGGGAGGCCAGACATGCAGAAGCAGCGCGTGGTGTCATGGCTGTCCCAACACAACTTCCCCCAGGGCATGATCTTCTTCTCTGAGGGCCTGGTCCATGACCCACTGAGACAGAAAACCATCTTCCTCAGGAACCTAGTGCAGGAGGTACAACACATTCATAATACAGTGGATCTCTTTTTCATTCTCTCTATCTCGACTCCTTCTCTTTGTGTATCTCTTCCTGTTTTTCTTTCTTTCCTTCTCTCTCTCCCTCCCTCCTCTATTACTCACGCACACTTCCTTGGTTCTCACATTGACTTTGTAGGCACAGCAGTATAACCTCTGGTCGCGCTGCATAAAAGTCACAAACTCATTATAAAGTGTTACTTCTCTCTCTCTCTCTCTCTCTCTCTCTCTCTCTCTCTCTCTCTCTCTCTCTCTCTCTCTCTCTCTCTCTCTCTCTCTCTCTCTCTCTCTCTCTCTCTCTCTCTCTCTCTCTCTCTCTCTCTCTCTCTCTCTCTCTCTCTCTCTCTTCTCTCTCTCTCTCTCTCTCTCTCTCTCTTCTCTCTCTCTCTCTCTCTCTCTCTCTCTCTCTCTCTCTCTCTCTCTCTCTCTCTCTCTCTCTCTCTCTCTCTCTCTCTCTCTCTCTCTCTCTCTCTCTCTCTCTCTCTCTCTCTCTCTCTCTCTCTCTCTCTCTCTCTCTCTCTCTCTCTCTCTCTCTCTCTCTCTCTCTCTCTCTCTCTCTCTCTCTCTCTCTCTCTCTCTCTCTCTCTCTCTCTCTCTCTCTCTCTCTCTCTCTCTCTCTCTCTCTCTCTCTCTCTCTCTCTCTCTCTCTCTCTCTCTCTCTCTCTCTCTCTCTCTCTCTCTCTCTCTCTCTCTCTCTCTGCCAGTGTCACATTAAGATCAACTCAGCATACGGCTCCATGAAGGACATCTCTGTGTACAACATGCTGGGTCTGAGTCCTTCCCAGATTTATATTGTGGGCAGGCCTTCCAAGAAGTACCAGAATCAATGCCAGGTAGACATCAGGGGACTGTACACTCCTCTTCTACTTTTCTTTATCGATCAAGCTAATGGCATTGACTCACTAATAGCTATTGATCGTGTTTTGATGTATCTATTCTGGTCTGTCTGTGGCTTTTGTTCATTCCTGTCACTCTCCATCTCTCTCTACCTGTTTAATCTTCGATTATTTTATCTAACATGGCCTCTCTCTCTCTCTCTCTCTCTCTCTCTCTCTCTCTCTCTCTCTCTCTCTCTCTCATAGTTTCTAAGTGATGGCTATGCAGTGCACCTCTCCTCACTGCAGTTTGGCCACCGGGCCAGACCCAAGAAGACCTCCTCGGTCCGCATGGTCCTAAGGAAAGGCTCCTTCGGCCTCTCTGCCAAACCTGACTTCCTGTGTAAACGCACCCACCTGAGGAGAACCATGTCTGTCCAGCACGCTGACCCTCCCTGCACTCCCAACCCCAAGCCTGAGCGGGCCCAGAGCCAACCAGAGTCTGACCAGGATCCCGAGGGAGGAGGAGGGGGCGGCGGCCATGGTGTCTGGGGGCGGGCCTCCATGCACCGTGGAGAAGCCACACCCTGACGGACAGAGAGAGATGGAGGGAGGATGGAAGAGGAGGAGGACAAGGGTCACATTGTCCAGGGCCAAGGTGAGCACTCACACTTAAATGGTTTCAATTTCCCTATATTATACTCCTAGAAATACAGTGCATTCGAAAAGTATTCAGACCCCTTGACTTACAGCCTTATTCTAAAATGGATGAAAATGTTTTTTTCCCCCTCATCAACCTACACACAATACCCCATAATGACAAAGCAAAAACAGGTTTGTATTACAAATAAAAAAATGAAATATCACATTTACATACGTTTTCAGACCCTTTACTCAGTACTTTGTTGAAGCACCTTTGGCAACGATTAGTCTCGAGTCTTTTTGGGTATGACGCTACAAGCTTGGCACACTTGTATTTGGGGAGTTTCTCCCAGTTTTCTCTGCAGATCCTCTCAAGCTCTGTCAGGTTGGATCGGGAGCGTCGCTGCACAGCTATTTTCAGGTCTCTCCAGAGATGTTTGATCGGGTTCATGTCCGGGCTCTGGCTGGGCCACTCAAGGACATTCAGAAACTTGTTGCGAAGCCACTCTTGCATTGTCATGGCTGTGTGCTTAGGGTCGTTATCCTGTTGGAAGGGGAACCTTCGCCCCAGTCTGAGGTCCTGAGCGCTCTGGAGCAGGTTTTCATCAAGGATCTTTCTGTACTTCGCTCCGTTAATCTTTCCCTCGATCCTGACTAGTCTCCCAGTCCCTGCCGCTGAAAAACATCCCCACGGCATGATGCTGCCACCACCATGCTTCACCGTAGGGATGGTGCCAGGTTTCCTCCAGACGTGAAGCTTGGCATTCAGGCCAAAGAGGTCAATCTTGGTTTCATCAGACCAGAGAATCTTGTTTCTCATGGTCTGAGAGTCTTTAGGTGCCTTTTAGTAAACTCCAAGCGGGCTGTCATGTGCCTTTTACTGAGGAGTGGCTTCCGTCTGGCCACTCTACCATAAAGGCCTGATTGGTGGATTGCTGCAGAGATGGTTGTCCTTCTGGAAGGTTCTCCCAACTCCACAGAGGAACACTAGAGCTCTGTCAGAGTGACCATCGGGTTCTTGGTCACCTCCCTGACCAAGGCCCTTCTCCCCCGATTGCTCAGTTTGGCCGGGCAGCCAGCTCTAGGAAGAGTGTTGCTGGTTCCAAACTTCTTCCATTTAACAATGATGGAGGCCACTGTGTTCTTCGGGACCTTCAATGCTGCAGAAATGTTTTGGTACCCTTCCCCAGATCTGTACCTCGACACAATCCTGTCTCGGAGCTCTACGGACAATTCCTTCGACCTCATGTCTTGGTTTCTGCTCTGACATGCACTGTCAACTGTGGGACTTTATATAGACAGGTGTGTGCCTTTCCAAATAATGTCCAATCAATTGAATTTACCACAGGTGGACTCCAATCAAGTTGTAGAAACATCTCAAGGATGATCAATGGAAACAAGATATACCTGTGCTAAATTTTGAGTCTCATAGCAAAGGGTCTGAATACTTATGTAAATAAGGTATTTCTGTTTTTTATTTGTAATACATTTGCAAAAAATTATTAAAACCTGTTTTCGCTTTGTCATTATGGGGTATTGTGTGTAGATTGATGAGGATATAAAAAAAATTTTTTAGATTAAGGCAAAATGTGGAAAAAGTCAAGGGGTCTGAATACTTTTGGATGCACTGAATATGATCATACTGTCTCTCTATAATAGCAATAAACTGAAAAATATCCCCCCAGAACCTGTTTCTGAGTTGTCGTACTTGAGGCTGTGAAAATATATTGTTCCCTCTTCCATTGTGTATTTTTTGTAGCCTTTCCTGCAGCATATTGGCAATTATGTAATGTGAATAAATGATTCATTTGGAAAAATGTAGACATTCACCTTTGGCTCTTCAGCATTGTGTTCTAAGCCTTTGAGAACACAAGGCTTTGTAAAGCTTAGACTCCAACACAGATTGATTTGCTTTGCTCGTATTGTACTCTGGTGCAGTCAATAAATGTTCACCTTGATTTTGTTATGTTTTGTGGTGTGATACACATCACAGCTGAAGTAGGAGCTGCAGGCATTATGATTTATACAGAATAATAATAACAGCTTTACTGTCTGAGAGGAGGAGAGAGGGGCAGAGAGGGAGAGGAAGAGGAGAGAGAGGAAGAGGAGAGAGAGATGGAGAGAGAGGGAGAGGAAGAGGAGAGAGAGATGGAGAGAGAGGGAGAGGAAGAGGAGAGAGAGATGGAGAGAGAGGGAGAGGAAGAGGAGAGAGAGATGGAGAGAGAGGGAGAGGAAGAGGAGAGAGAGATGGAGAGAGAGGGAGAGGAAGAGGAGAGAGAGATGGAGAGAGAGGGAGAGGAAGAGGAGAGAGAGATGGAGAGAGAGGGAGAGGAAGAGGAGAGAGAGATAGAGAGAGAGGGAGAGAGAGGGAGATAGAGATTAGACTGAGAAAGTGAAACATGGAGAGAGATGAAAGATAGAGAGGGATGGAGAAAGAAAGCAGACAGGGAGAAATAGAGAGAGGGGGAGAGCAGACAGAGAGAAACAGAGAGAAAGCAGAGATCAGTCTGTATACTGCCTCATAAATATTCATGCAGGAACCTGAGGTAGATGTGCTATCATTATGAGCAGCTCCTTTATTTTCAAAGCCCACTGCCTCCTATTTTCCGATTTAACAGAGCCGCATAGAGGGCCTGATGAGCTACAACTGGAGTGTCCAGTCAAGCACGAAATCCACTCATTTCTAAATTTGGGAATAGTGTTTCGCAATTATGGAGATTGGAGCATAGGTGCTTTGTCACTGGGCCTGTAGCAACTAATCTAGTTTGCTTTTGTTGGTAATGGTAATATACAGGTGTATAGGAGAATTCACTGTTCACTTATATATGGCTTTGGGCTTTGATTGGAATTCGAACTATACTAACTGAATCTTTCTTTCTTTTGGCAGTGTTGTCACCTATATTGGATCTTCTGCTGGTATTAGTTATGTTAACCTCCTGCTTGGCCCTCTACACTTCTTCAACAGCAGACCTTCTCCACTCCCAGGACTCAATAGATAATGTCTAATATTCCTCAAGCTTTCGCCTAATGCTTGAAACAGCCATGGATTCACCCAAATGCTGCCTCTCAAGCTCAAATTACGTATAATGTGGCAAAAGTTTTTTCAGTCGCAGTGCTATTGAAACAATGTGTTATATTTTGTCAAGCAGAGAGAGAGACACTTTGGTCATTTGTATCATGGTGCAGAAACACTTGCTGCAAAACAGGAGATCAACACACAGACGCGACCACAGTCGAATGCTAGAAGACTCCCTCTCGTCCCCCACTGGGAATAGTAACAGAGGAGATCCTGTTGAAACCTATGGAGGAACTTTCTAGCCCATGCAATATACCATCAGGAGCTGTTCCAGACAGTGTGTTTATTGACCTGGTGTGTTGACAGGTGGCAGAGCTGCACTGACAGACTCCTGCAATTATCCTCTATTTAAATAGGACAGACATCTTGTCCTTCTCTATGGTCTCTGTCCCCAGGAGCGCTGTGGGGCCTCTGGCTGCTTCACGCTGGGGACATTAACCTTATGTTCCTCAGCCTGGCTGACCTGACCTAACCCCACTCCAGCCTCAGCCCTATAGCCATCCATCCATCTCTCCCTCTCTCATTCAGTCAGTCAGTGAGGCAGAACACGGCTTCAGACAGCAGCCTGGTAGGGGGTCCATGGCCACTGAACTGATGACAGAGTGGACAGCTCGAGGTTGCTCTGACTTGCACTCTCCAAGTACTACAGTATACCGCGGTGCTTGGTGTCCTGTAGTTCTCAATCCTAAAGGTTGTGTTGTATCTCAGCAAACTCACTGCAGACTGTGACAATGCCTGTGGAATGCTGTTACTCCTGGTGGCTCAGATACAATAGCGGGATTTGCTTGCTGTTGTTGTGATCTTATATCTGACCCCAGAAGTTGAACTACGTGTTTTACTCCTTCTCTGTCGGGTTCCTGGGCTTGTATGGATGGACTGAGTATGATATGCTTTGTAAAGCTGTTTGAGGGAATTGTTATACTGAATTGACCGAAATTCTTTACAGGGTTGTGATGAGATACAGTGGGGAAAAAAAGTATTTAGTCAGCCACCAATTGTGCAAGTTCTCCCACTTAAAAAGACGAGAGAGGCCTGTAATTTTCATCATAGGTACACGTCAACTATGACAGACAAAATGAGAAAAAATATTCCAGAAAATCACATTATAGGATTTTTTATGAATTTATTTGCAAATTATGGTGGAAAATAAGTATTTGGTCAATATCAAAAGTTTCTCAATACTTTGTTATATACCCTTTGTTGGCAATGACACAGGTCAAACGTTTTCTGTAAGTCTTCACAAGGTTTTCACACACTGTTGCTGGTATTTTGGCCCATTCCTCCATGCAGATCTCCTCTAGAGCAGTGATGTTTTTGGGGCTGTCGCTGGGCAACACGGACTTTCAACTCCCTCCAAAGATTTTCTATGGGGTTGAGATCTGGAGACTCCAGGACCTTGAAATGCTTCTTACGAAGCCACTCCTTCGTTGCCCGGGCGGTGTGTTTGGGATCATTATCATGCTGAAAGACCCAGCCACGTTTCATCTTCAATGCCCTTGCTGATGGAAGGAGGTTTTCACTCAAAATCTCACGATACATGGCCCCATTCATTTTTCCTTTACACGGATCAGTCGTCCTGGTCCCTTTGCAGAAAAAACAGCCCCAAAGTATGATGTTTTCACTCCCATTCTTCACAGTAGGTATGGTGTTCTTTGGATGCAACTCAGCATTCTTTGTCCTCCAAACACGACAAGTTGAGTTTTTACCAAAAAAGTTCTATTTTGGTTTCATCTGACCATATGACTTTCTCCCAATCCTCTTCTGGATGCACTCTAGCAAACTTCAGACGGGCCTGGACATGTACTGGCTTAAGCAGGGGGACACGTCTAGCACTGCAGGATTTGAGTCCCTGGCGGCGTAGTGTGTTACTGATGGTAGGCTTTGTTACTTTGGTCCCAGCTCTCTGCAGGTCATTCACTAGGTCCCCCGTGTGGTTCTGGGATTTTTGCTCACCGTTCTTGTGATCATTTTGACCCCACGGGGTGAGATCTTGCGTGGAGCCCCAGATCGAGGGGAGATTATCAGTGGTCTTGTATGTCTTCCATTTCCTAATAATTGCTCCCACAGTTGATTTCTTCAAACCAAGCTGCTTACCTATTGCAGATTCAGTCTTCCCAGCCTGGTGCAGGTCTACAATTTTGTTTCTGGTGTCCTTTGACAGCTCTTTGGTCTTGGCCATAGTGGAGTTTGGAGTGTGACTGTTTGAGGTTGTGGACAGGTGTCTTTTATACTGATAACAAGTTCAAACAGGTGCCATTAATACAGGTAACGAGTGGAGGACAGAGGAGCCTCTTAAAGAAGAAGTTACTGGTCTGTGAGAGCCAGAAATCTTGCTTGTTTGTAGGTGACCAAATACTTATTTTCCACCATAATTTGCAAATAAATTCATTAAAAATCCTACAATGTGATTTTCTGGATTTTCTTTTCTCAATTTGTCTGTCATAGTTGACGTGTACCTATGATGAAAATTACAGGCCTCTCTCATCTTTTTAAGTGGGAGAACATGCACAATTGGTGGCTGACTAAATACTTTTTTTCCCCACTGTAGACACAGACATCAGAGTAGTCATGACGACCTACCATGAGGAATGATGAAACAAATGATTTAATATTGTTATGGTCAAAAGTCTAAGACATGGAACTGACAATTGGAAGAGAATAAGTCCTATTAACGTTATATCTTGCAAAAGACCCTAACTTTCTTGTCAGGTGAAATAACATCATTCAGAATGTTCTAGCTAGCATCCATTTTAGGAAAGCTACATCTTGAACTGTGAGGGTCGTTGGGACTAATGAAGGGGTATGTCTATTGATATGAGATATCATGTCATCATATCTACTGTACTATGGTGGGTTAGGAAAAGATCTGACCGCTCTGTGCAACTCACATATTTTTCTATGATGAAATACTGTGTATTTTTTTTACTTTGTTGTTTAACGTGACTGATAGTTACTTTTGCCTTAAATTGTATTTTGTTGTTGTGTAGAATTATGAAAATGACATTATTATCCTAATTGCTTGACCAAAGTATGAGTTTGACATTCATGAGAAAGTGCATTGTATTTACTTGATATTTTGTCTTGTATACATTTGAAGTATATTCTGAAATGGAGTCATGCGTCATGCATGCACCGTGAGTGTGTGTGTGTGTAAGTTTCTGTATATTCAAGTATTAAGTATTTATGGTGTAAATACCTGTAGCTCCAATATGCTCCTGAGCATGACAAGTAAAGACCATCTATTCTGGAGGGAAAAGTCAAAGGTTGTTCAGTGTTGCCTGTTGTTAAAAGCAGGAGTAGTGTGTTTTCATATGGGTCAGATTTAAGATGAGTGTCTCACCAAGAATTGCACTGGCAAGGTTTTTATAACTGTCAAGAAAGAGAAAGAGCTTTAGAGTTGTGTCAGGGTTAAGCTTCCAACCCATTGACTAGAGAAGAATCCGCTCTGTTGTTTGAAATCAGAAGCTTAGAGAGAGAGAGAGAGAGAGAGAGAGAGAGAGTTAGTTGTTTGCTTTCCTCTTTTATTGAACCACCTAGAGTAACACACCTTTGGGCCGGTACCTAAGCTTACCAAACTAATGAAAGAACAGTAGCTATATTAAAACGTGAATGTTAAAAAGTCCCTGTATCTCCATCCCTATAATAATGTCAATAACATACCAGCAACAATGTCCTGGTCTGGGTGAATACTGTTTGAAAGGATGATATACAGTTTGACTTGTGATTTGTATCTTGCTCATGATGATGTCATCTGATAATGGCAATGTCTTAACTGATCATTCCCATCAATATAATGTGATGTACACTGTATGATAATCGCTGTATTTTCAACAACACTACCATAGGTGTTGTACAGTAGGACATTTACAGTGATTCTGATATCAGCTGGCCTGTTTCCTATCAAATGTGGTGGGAAGGGCAAACAAATTGCCATTAAATATTGTACATAATTGATGTACATGAAGTGATATTTGTTTATTTCTTGTCATGCTATTCTATCTTGATGTAAACTGTATGGTCAGAGTTACACTGCTGCAGAAATCCTATTGAACATTTTGTACAGTTTTAATGTAGTGGACATTTTTTTTATATGATATGGTTTCCTGTAATTGTGTTATTGGACTTCAACCATCTCTCACTATCCTGTCAGTAATAAAAAAAAGAGCACAGACAGAGGCTCAATTTGGTCCAATGCTCCTGTGTCTGTATAAATTGCCTTCAAAGCTGCTGCTATAGACCCTCCTGTATAAAGAGCATAGACAGAGGCTCAACTTGGTTTTAAAACAATGCTCTTGTGTCTGTATTAATAACCTTCAAAGCTAGTATGCTACTGTTTAGAGCCATTCAGAGCCACCTAATTCCTGTAGTGAAGCACTAGCTGCTAAATACCTATGAACTAAATACCTTTGCTACTGTGATGTGATAGAGCACAGACAAAGGCTCAATTTTGTGTCTGTATTAATTATCTTCAAAGCTACTGTTATAGACACTCTGTACTTGATTCCTGTAATGAAAAGCTAGCTGCTAAATACCTTTGAACTAAATAGGTTTGGTACTGTGATTGTCACAGTTCCCTCAGACAGAACCCAGAAGCAGACCAGGACAAGGAGAGTTGAACGAAGGTGAGGGTTTATTACAGATTCAAACGGTGCAGAATAATCCAGGGAACAGAGCGGGCGGCGTGGATGAGTTGTTGAGGGTGCAGTTGTTGGTCCAATGATGGCTCGGCAGCCGCCGACCATCAGGCAGAGGTAGGGTGAAGGTTCCGGACTGGTGACTGTAGATGGAACAAAAACGGAGGTAAGTAAAACAATAGACCAACAAGGTACAAAACAACAAAACTAACGCTAGAAGCTCTAGGACTGATACACTGATAAACCTACTGTTCATGGCTAACGATCCGGCAGGAACTGGATGTTCGGCCAGAGCCTAAGAAGGGTGATGATCAGGACCAGGTGTGCAGATTGCTGATGGGATGCAGGTGCGGAAAACAAGAGAGCTCCCCGGAGCGCTTCCCGAACCCTCGGGAAACTGGAGATCACGAACAGGAAAAACTCGTCACCAGACAGGACCCGACTCAGACTGCCGGGATCGTTACAGTACCCCCCTCCGACGAACGCCACCGGGCGGACCTCCCGGAGCGCCAGGATGGAGGCGGTAGAAATCGCTGATGAGGTCAGCATCTAGGACCTGTCGCCGCGGAATCCAACTCCTCTCTTCAGGGCCATACCCCTCCCAGTCCACGAGATACTGGAAACCCCGGCCCCGCCGTCTGGAATCCATGATGCGACGCACCGTGTAGGCAGGACCACCTCCGATCATCCGAGGAGGAGGAGGAGGAGGCGGAGGAGGCAACAGAGGACTGAGGAAGACAGGCTTGAGGCAGGAGACATGAAAGGTGGGATGGACTCTGAGCGTCCTCGGTAGTTTGAGTCGAACTGCCACTGGATTGATCACCTTCTCCACCACAAACGGACCAATGAACTTCGGTAACAACTTCCTAGACTCAGTCCGTAACGGAAGATCCCGTGTAGCCAACCAAACCCTATCTCCGATGGTATAGGTGGGAGCCGGGGATCCGGCGACGATTCGCCTGGAGCTGATACCGGTCCGAAACTCTAAGGAGTGCCTTTCTGGCCCGATGCCAGGTCCGGTGGCAACGACGAATATGGGCCTGAACAGAAGGCACTGAGAGCTCCTTCTCCTGGGAAGGAAACAGGGGAGGTTGGTAGCCATACAGGCACTGGAAGGGAGACATCCCAGTGGCAGATGTAGGAAGAGTATTGTGGGCATACTCAACCCAAGGCAACTAGAGAGACCCAGGAGGTGGGGTTGGAGGAGACCAGACAGCGTAGCGTGGATTCCATCTTCTGGTTGGCTCTCTCCGCCTGACCATTGGATTGGGGGTGAAAACCAGATGTGAGACTGACTGTAGCTCCAATGGCCAAACAGAAGGACTTCCAGACAGCAGAGGTAAACTGAGGGCCACGGTCGGAAACGATATCACTGGGCAAACCGTGGACCCTGAAAACCTCCCTAACCAGGATCTCGGATGTCTCCGAGGCAGAGGGAAGCTTGGCAATAGGCACAAAGTGGGCGAACTTGCTGAATCTGTCCACGATAGTCAGAACGACCGTGTTCCCTCAGAAGCGGGCAACCCAGTGACGAAGTCCAGGGCCAGATGCGACCATGGTCGCCGGGAATAGGAAGGGGGTGAAGTAGTCCAGAGCTGGGCCGATTGGTACTCTTATTCTGCGCACACACTGGACAGGCAGCAACAAAACCCCGAGTATCCCTCGGCCATGGCAGGCCACCAAAAACGTCTGTGAAGAAACGCCATCGTCCGAGCCACGCCAGGGTGACAAGCCATCTTGCTGGCGTGGGACCATTTGAGGACAGCAGGACGAACCGACTCAGGCACAAACAACCGACCGGGTGGACCGTTACGGGACCGGGCTGAGTCCGGGCGGGGCCGCCAGCACCTCCTCCTCAATCTTCCACATAACTGCTCCCACGACGCAGTTCCGGGGGAAGAATAGTCTCGGTCTTGGACCCACTCTCCTCCGTCTTGGAGAACATCCGGGGACAAGGCGTCCGCCTTGCCGTTCTTAGATCCAGGTCGGAACGTCAGGACAAACTTGAATCGTCCGAAAAACAACGCCCACCTGGCCTGACGGGAGTTGAGACGTTTAGCCGATTGCACGTAAGCAAGATTCTTGTGGTCAGTCCAGACAATAAACGGTTGCTCCGCCCCCCTCCAACCAGTGGCGCCACTCCTCCAAGGCAAGTTTCACCGCGAGAAGCTCCCGGTTACCCACATCGTAATTCCTCTCCGAGGCGAAAGGCGACGAGAGTAGTAGGCGCAGGGATGGAGTTTACTGTCCGTGGAGCATCGCTGCGACAGGATGGCGCCAACTCCCACATCAGACGCGGCCTCCACTTCAACGACGAACGACGGGCCGTGTCCGGTTGAGAGAGAATCGGTGCGTTGGTGAATCGCCCTTCAAATCCAGAAACGCTCGATCCGCCTCCGGATTCCACTTGAAGGTCCTGATACTGGAAGTCAAGGCAGTTAATGGAGCGGCCACACGGCTGTAATCCCGGATGAATCTGCGGTAGAAATTCGCAAACCCCAAAAATCTCTGGAGCTGCAATCTCGTACCGGGCTGGGCCCATTCCAGAACCGCTCTAACCTTCTCCTGGTCCATCCTAATCTCTCCCCTGGAGATGATGTACCCGAGAAAGGATGTCGTGTGGGCGTGAAACTCGCACTCTCGGCCTTCACGAACAGGCGATTCTCCAACAATCGCTGCAGAACCTGCCGGACATGCTGGACGTGGTCGGAAGGTTCCTTCGAGAAGATCAGAATGTCATCCAGGTAAACAAACACAAAGAGACCGATCATATCTCTCAGGACGCCGTTCACCATACTCTGGAATACCGCTGGGGCATTGGTCAATCCAAACGGCATCACCTGATACTCGGCGACCCATCGGTGTATTGAAACCCCGTCAACCACTCGTCCCCCTCTCTCTGATCCGGACCAGGTGATACGCATTGCGTGGGTCTAGCTTGGTGAACACCGTAGCACCCTGTAAGGAGTCGAAGGCAGAACTCATCAAGGGCAGGGGGATACTTGTTCTTGACCGTGATGTCATTCAACCCCGATAATCAATACACGGTCGAAGAGAGCCATCCTTCTTACCCACAAAGAAGAATCCTGCCCCAGGGGGTGATGACGAGGGACGAACGAGACCAGCAGCTAGGGGACTCCTTGATGTAGGTCTCCAACGCCTCACGTTCAGGTCGGGGAGATACTGTATAACCTCCCTTGGGGTAGACAGCTCCAGGGACCAGGTTGATGGCACAATCATAAGGTCGGTGGGGGAGGGAGGACAGAGCCTTCTGCTTACTGAAAACTTCCCCCAAATCGTGATATGTCTCGGGAACCAGGGACAAATCTGGGGGTTTAGCCTCAATCACCTGACTGGGAACCGAATGGGGGCAGGCAGTCTTGAGACAGTTAGCATGACAATCAAGGCTCCAACTCGTTACCTTGCCCGTCACCCAATCGAACGGGGTTGTGTTCCTTCAGCCAGGGGTATCCAAGGACCAGAGGAACATGGGAAGACGGCAGAATGAAGAATGAAATCATCTCAGAATGATTCCCCGACAACCGCATCTTAACCCGGTTCAGTCCTCATCGTGATACGTGCCAGACTACTGCCGTTCAGAGTGGTCGCTTCAATGGCTTCCGGCAATTGCTCCTTGGAAAGCCCCAGCTGTTCCACCAACTCGGCATCAAGAAAGCTTCCATCGGCACCTGAATCGATAAAAGCGTTAAGCGCTAAGCTCTGATTCCTGTTCACAAGGGTAGCCGGGAAACGGGGTCTGACAGAGGTACTGAGAGGTTGAAACTGGCTCGCTAAAAGTCCTCCCAACTTTAGCGAGCCGGGCAGTTTGACGACCGCCGGGAACAAGTGGAGATGTAATGTCCCGAGCTACCACAGTAGAGGCAGCAGTTGGTCTTACGTCTATGTTGACGCTCCTCCTTGGTTAACCCGTGCCGCCCCACTTGCATGGGTTCAGAATCGGGAGAGCGGACCTCTCCACTAATCCATTGTGGTGGAGAATGATCGACGTGTTCTGGTCCACCACCCGACCCGACTGGGAACTGAGAAGCTGATCGATTGGACGGACCCCATTGCTTCTCCCTCCTTCGCTCTCGGACTCGATTATCCACCCCGAATAGACAAGGCTACCAAGCTGTCCAGGTCACTAGGCTCCGGATAGGAGATCAACTCATCCTTGAGCTGCTCCGACAGACCCTGGTAAAAGGCCGCTTGCAGAGACTCCTCGTTCCACCCACTCTCCACCGCCAACGTCTTGAACTCGATCACGAAGTCGGCCACGCTACGAGTTCCTTGGTGAAGCGAAAACAGGCGCCTAGCTGCGTCCCTCCTCGGACGGAATGGTCGAAGAGCTTCCTCATCTCGGCCGTGAACCCCTGGTATGAAGCCATGCAGGGATCCTGTCGTTCCCAGACGGCTGAAGCCCACTCCAGCGCTCGACCACGCAGCAACTCAATCACAAAGGCTATCCTAGCCTTGTCTGTGGCATAAGAGTAGGGCTGTAGATCGAACACTAATCCACACTGCATAAGGAAGGAACGGCATCTTCCCAGCTCCCCTCGTATTTATCCGGCGTCGGAACCTTGGGCTCACGGAGGGACACAACTTCAGAAGCGGCAGGCGAGATGGGTGAAACCGGTAGTGGGTCCTCCACCGGACACTGGCGTTGGTTCTGGACCTCCGTCAGACCGGTAGAAAGGTTCCGAACTGACAACGCGATCTCCTGTAGTACCGTGCTATGATGGCCCAACATCTTCTCCTGCTGGGTAATGGCATGGCGAACAGAGTCCAGGTCCGCTGGGTTCATTACTGGCCGGATTGTTTCTGTCACAGTTCCCTCAGACAGAACCCAGAAGCAGACCAGGACAAGGAGAGTTGAACGAAGGTGAGGGTTTATTACAGATTCAAACGGTGCAGAATAATCCAGGGAACAGAGCGGGCGGCGTGGATGAGTTGTTGAGGGTGCAGTTGTTGGTCCAATGATGGCTCGGCAGCCGCCGACCATCAGGCAGAGGTAGGGTGAAGGTTCCGGACTGGTGACTGTAGATGGAACAAAAACGGAGGTAAGTAAAACAATAGACCAACAAGGTACAAAACAACAAAACTAACGCTAGAAGCTCTAGGACTGATACACTGATAAACCTACTGTTCATGGCTAACGATCCGGCAGGAACTGGATGTTCGGCCAGAGCCTAAGAAGGGTGATGATCAGGACCAGGTGTGCAGATTGCTGATGGGATGCAGGTGCGGAAAACAAGAGAGCTCCCCGGAGCGTTCCCGAACCCTCGGGAAACTGGAGATCACGAACAGGAAAAACTCGTCACCAGACAGGACCCGACTCAGACTGCCGGGATCGTTACAGTGATCTGAGATGTCTGTGATAAACTGTCTCCTCCAGCTCTAATAATCAGTCCTGGGAACTTCATCCCATCATTCTAATGACTCCATCAAGCCTATTATCACACAGTTTGTGCAGACCTCTTCTTAATATTTATGCTAATCCACAGCTATTTGGAAAGCTTCACCAGATAGACCGCATTGAAAAATCTTACCCTGAAATTGATCCCCTCACAGTCTTATTTCGACTTCCTGTGTCCTTATACTTGTTGTTATGAATCTAATTTGTCCTTGATATATTAATGGGGAGAAAGTTAGTTCACAGGAAGTCTGTAGAAAGTAGTGCCTACCTTTTGACATCATTTGTCATACTGCCAAGCCCCTCTGGCCCGATCAATATCTGGAATCAAGGCAGTTTCCCTATAAGACTCATGTACTCATTGTCACTGGTAATGACAAAGTCAAACAAACATTTACCTCTCCTTGATAGTAAAGGGATTATGATCACTGCAACTCTATTTATCCTCATTCACAGTTAACAGGCCTACAGTATGAAGTAACTATTCACAGTTAACAGGCCTACAGTATGAAGTAACTATTCACAGTTAACAGGCCTACAGTATGAAGTAACTATTCACAGTTAACAGGCCTACAGTATGAAGTAGCTATTCACAATTAGAGGGAACACCCCCCCATCCACAACGACAGGACAGCAGTGGAGAAGGTGGAAAGCTTCAATATCCTCGGCGTACACATCACCGACAAACTGAAATGGTTCACCCACACAGACAGTGTGGTGAAGAAGGCGCAACAGAGCCTCTTCAAACTCAGGAGGCTGAAGAAATTTGGCTTGGCACCTAAAACCCTCACAAACCTTTACAGATGCACAATTGAGAGCATCCTGTCGGCTGTATCACCGCCTGGTACGGCTACTGCAACGCCCGCAACCGCAGGGCTCTCCAGAGGGTGGTACGGTCTGCACAACACATCACCGGGGACAAACTACCAGCCCTCCAGGACACCTACAGCACCCGATGTCGCAGGAAGGCCAAAAAGATCATCAAGGACAACAACCACCCGAGCCACTGCCTGTTCACCCAGCTATCATCCAGAAGGCGAGGTCAGTACAGGTACATCAAAGCTGGGACCGAGAGACTGAAAAATAGCTTCTATCTCAAGGCCATCAGACTGTTAAATAGCTTTCACTAGCACATTAGAAGCCACTTTAATAATGTTTACATATCTTGCATTACTCATCTCATATGTATACAGTATACTGTCTTCTATACTATTCTACTGTATCTTAGTCTATGCCGCTCTGACATTGCTCGCCCATATATTTATTTATATATACAGTATTCTTAATTCCATTGCTTTACTTAGATTTGTGTGTATTGGGTATATGTTGTGAAATTGTTAAATATTACTTGTTAGATATTACTGCACTGTCGGAGCTAGAAACACAAGCATTTCGCTACACCCGCAATAACATCTGCTAAACATGTGTATGTGACCAATAAGATTTTATTTGATTTTGATTTGATTTGTTAATGTGATAGAAATGATAATAATCTCAGTTTAACCCAGACTTTAACTATATGTTTACCACAGTATAATAGCACCACTCAGTTCTCTCTGATCTCTCTATAACAGCTCTAACCTTCCACAGTGAGCTGGAAGAACTTGGTGGTGTCTCCATACTCTGTGGACGTTGCCATGCAGCTGAAGAGTCCTGGGTGGAGGTCCCTGAGGGCCTTGGTGATGGTGACCTTGGCCTCTCTGCCGTCCTGGTACAGGGTGTAACCACCGCCAACCAGCTCTAGGGCCTCCCTGTCCAGTAGCCACGACACCGTCACAGGGGGGTTGGCGTAGAAGGGACAGGACAGCGCCATGTCAATGAACTCCTCCACTGTCACAATGTCTGTGCCTGACAGATCTGGGGGGACAGTAGGAGGAGAGGAATACAGGGATCAGGAGAGGAATATTATATTATGATAGGGATCTCAAACTAAATTGAGTGTCATGCTATGAATTCTATTGCGAATGTATATCTCTACAGTATTCTTCATGTAGAAATGATTGCTGTGTCATCTGTATTTGATGACAGGCAATACTAGTACAGTATCTCCTGTCATCCCGTAAACCATCAGATCCTCCTCTCCACCCTCTCAGGGCTGGGCATCTCTGGCTCTGCATACTATTGGATTGCATCCTACCTGGCAGGCCACTCCTACCAGGTGACGTGGAGAGGATCTGTGTCTGCACCACGTACTCTCACTACTGGTGTCCCCCAGGGATCGGTTCTAGGCCCTCTCCTCTTCTCTCTATACACCAAGTCACTTGGCTCCGTCATATCCTCATTTACATTTTAGTCATTTAGCAGACGCTCTTATCCAGAGCGACTTACAGGAGCAATTAGGGTTAAATGCCTTGCTCAAGGGCACATCGACAGATTTTTCACCTAGTCGGCTCAGGGATTAGAACCAGCGACCTTTTGTTACTGGCACAACGCTCTTAACCACTAAGCTACCTGCCGCCCACATGGTCTCTCCTTTCATTGCTATGCGGATGACACTAAACTACTTTTCTCCTTCCCCACTTCTGACAGCCGGGTGGCGACATGCATCTCTGTGTGCCTGGCAGATATGTCGGTCCACCACCTCAAGCTCAACATCGACAAGAAGGAGCTGCTCTTCCTCCCGTGGAAGGCCTGCCCACTCCACGGTATCCCCGTCCCAGAGTGCAAAGAACCTTGGTGTGACCTTGAACAACACCCCGTCATTCTTTGCAAACATCAAAGCAGTGGCTCGCTCCTGCAGGTTCATGCTCAACAACATCCGGAGTACGACCCTACCTCACACAGGAAGTGGCGCAGGTCCTAATCCAGGCACTTGTCCTCTCCCGTCTGGACTACTGCAACTCGCTGTCGGCTGGGCTCCCCGCTTGTGTCATCAAACCCCTGCTCTTATCCAGAACGCTGCAGCCCGCCTGGTGTTCAACCTTCCCAAGTTCTCCCATGTCACCCCGCTCCTCCGCACACTTCACTGGCTTCCAGTCGAAGCTCGCATCCACTACAAGACCATGGTGCTTGCCTACGGAGCAGCAAGAGGAACTGCCCCTCCCTAACTTCATGCTATGCTCAAACTCTACACTCCAACCCGAGTACTCTGTTCTGCCACCTCTGATCTCTTGGCCTTCCCAGCCGTAGAGGCCCTCCCCCAGTAACTTTGCTGATAGCTTATTTTAAGGAAAAATGTACTTACTATGACTGAGATATATGGTTGTCCCACCTAGCTATCTTAAGATGATTGTACTAACTGTAAGTCACTCTGGATAAGAGCATCTGCTAACTGACTAAAATGTAAAAATTTAAATGTAGAACATATGAGTGAATATGTTCTACATTTACAGTGGCGCAGTGGTCTAAGGCACTGCATCGCAGTGCTAGCTGTGCCACTAGAGATCCTGGTTCGAATCCAGGCTCTGTCGTAGCCGGCCGCGACCGGGAGACCCATGGGGCGGCGCGCACAATTGGCCCAGCGTCGTCCAGGGTAGGGGAGGGATTTGGCCGGCAGGGGATGTAGCTCAATTGGTAGAGCATGGCGTTTGCAACGCCAGGGTTGTGGGTTCGATAAAAATAATGTATGCACTAACTGTAAGTCGCTCTGGATAAGAGCGTCTGCTAAATGACTAAAATGTAAATGTAAATGAATACATTTGAGAAAGCACTCATGCTTTATTCCCTCATATTCTGATCCATGCTGTTTGTTCTTCCTGAGAAAGAGGACTCGGAGTAGGATAGATGTCTGTCCATCAGTACTCATAGTGGACAATCAGCATCACAGAGGCTTTGATGCTGGGGTCTCTCTTTAGCTGGCAGGTGAAGGTGACCTGGTGGTCGGCTTGGGACATGTCCTGTAGACACAGACTGCTGACATTCACCCTGTTCCCCTGGCCCAGGTTAACCTGAGGAAGGCACAAGCCCAAACTTATGCGTATGGTTTAATAACACATCTTGCTACTATGAGTTAAAGAAAATAAACACAAAGATTAAATTGCAAATCAACCAGATTTCTGGTTCCAAGCACCCTTATTACTTGTTTACAGAAGACGATTTAGAGTTGTCCCACCTAGAGTTGAGCATGTTCCCTTCCTTTACTGAGACTACAATGTAGAAAATAGTAAAAATAAAGAAAAACCCTTGAATGAGTAGGTGTTATAAAACTTTTGACCGGTAATGTAGTTCCATTACTAGTGTGGATTAGGATATATTTATAGGACTATTGTTTAACCCTTATTGTACACTTTTTTCCACCTTCCAATATTTCATGGATTGAACTTTAATATGACAACTTTCAGGATGAATCAAACCACTGTATTTTTGATTCGTCAATATATTTTGTGCGTAAAGGACAGCCCTAAAATGTGCCTAAATAATCTACAAGATCAGAGTATTTTTAAATCTACCAGTTGGTGCTGAAACTGAGAGGAATATGCATATATTTGCATGGCCTTCTTTCATCGATACCTATATTCTGAACCAGTTCTCCCTATGTCTTCTAGTTTGTCGACAAAATTCATATTACAGGTACACCATTTTTAAAGGGATGGCTTAAGATAAATGTACTGAAAATCTGTTGGCTAGCAAGTGGGAGGGTTTTCAGCGGTTGAATTAAATGTATTCAGCGTGTGCAAGGCAACCACGCTCATTACCATAGCCACGGGAAAATCTGAATTAAACACAAATATTAATCAAAATAATAATATTTGAAAATGAAGAAAATTTCTCACAAAAGTAGTGCACAGGGCCTTTACTAATCATGTATTAGCAGACTGATGTAGCGTGGGCAAAAATGTATAATGCTACACCTCCCTCTGAGAAGAAATCGCAGCACCCTCACCCCCAAACATCTTCCCGTGGCTATGCCCGTTATGCACCTGTATATAGTCTGAATACCAACTACATTTCCTAAGTCAGAATCAGGCCCCTACAGTACATCCAAGACTAGAGAACAATATAATTAGTTATGGTACCATTATAAAAGCACCAGACATGATTACAGTACATGGGTGTTTTTAATGTACAGTCGTGGTCAAAAGTTTTGAGAATGACACAAGTATTGGTCTTCACAAAAGTTTGTTTTTAGATATTTTTGTCAGATGTTACTATGGTATACTGAAGTATAATTACAAGCATTCCATAAGTGTCAAAGGCTTTTATTGACAATTACATTAAGTTTATGCAAAGAGTCAATATTTGCAGTGTTGACCCTGCTGTTTCAAGACCTCTGCAATCCGCCCTGGCATGCTGTAAATTAACTTCTGGGCCACATCCTGACTGATGGCAGCCCATTCTTGCATAATCAATGCTTGTAGTTTGTCCGAATTTGTGGGTTTTTGTTTGTCCACCCGCCTCTTGAGGATTGACCACAAGTTCTCAATGGGATTAAGGTCTGGGGAGTTTCCTGGCCATGGACCCAAAATGTCAATGTTTTGTTCCCCGAGCCACTTATCACTTTTGCCTTATGGCAAGGTGCTCCATCATGCTGGAAAAGGCATTGTTTGTCACCAAACTGTTCTTGGATGGTTGGGAGAAGTTGCTCTCGGAGGATGTGTTGGTACCATTCTTTATTCATGGCTGTGTTCTTAAGCAAAATTGTGAGTGAGCCCACTCCCTTGGCTGAGAAGCAACCCCACACATGAATGGTCTCAGGATGCATGACACAGGACTGATGGTAGCGCTCACCTTGTCTTCTCCGGACAAGCTTTTTTCCGGATGCCCCAAACAATCGGAAAGGGGATTCATCAGAGAAAATGACTTTACCCCAGTCGTCAGCAGTCCAATCCCTGTACCTTTTGCAGAATATCAGTCTGTCCCTGATGTTTTTCCTGGAGAGAAGTGGCTTCCTCGCTGCCCTTCTTGACACCAGGCCATCCTCCAAAAGTCTTCGCCTCACTGTGCGTGCAGATGTACTCACACCTGCCTGCTGCCATTCCTGAGCAAGCTCTGCACTGGTGGTGCCCCGATCCCGCAGTTGAATCAACTTTAGGAGACGGTCCTGGCGCTTGCTGGACTTTCTTGGGCGCCCTGAAGCCTTCTTCACAACAATTGAACCTCTCTCCTTGGAGTTCTTGATGATCCGCTAAATGGTTGATTTAGATGCAATCTTATTAGCAGCAATATCCTTGCCTGTGAAGCCCTTTTTGAGCAAAGCAATGATGACGGCACGTGTTTCCTTGCAGGTAACCATGGTTAACAGAGGAAGAACAATGATTTCAAGCACCACCCTCCTTTTAAAGCTTCCAGTCTGTTATTCGAACTCAATCAGCATGACAGAGTGATCTCCAGCCTTGTCCTCGTCAACACTCTCACCTGTGTTAACGAGAGAATCACTGACATGATGTCAGCTGGTCCTTTTGTGGCAGGGCTGAAATGCAGTGGAAATGTTTTTTGGGAGGGACTTTGCAATTAAATGCAATTCATCTGATCACTCTTCATAACATTCTGGAGTATATGCAAATTGCCATCATAAAAACTGAGGCAGTAGACCTTGTGCAAATTCATATTTGTGTCATTCTCAAAACTTTTGACCACGACTGTACTGTACTGTACTTACAGTAGCTATTTATTTCTGTTTGTAATTTATGTCATCTGAATGTGACATGCTGTGTGAAAGACAATAGAATTCATGGAAATACTATAATTAGGTTGGGTGACTCGTGTTGGCTTTCCTCCAAGGCTTTTATTCTTCTGTTTGATTTTGTTTAAGTGTTTCCTGTTTCACACTGTATACAGTATATATACCTCAGACATAACACATGCCCATCTATAATAGGGTCAATTAATTATACACCAAGCACTGGTACTCACTGTGCTGGAAAAACGTTGTCTTAGTGCTGAAAGGGGATAGTTTCCATGGTGGAGAGGTAGATATCGGTAGTGTATTTTTGGAATGAAGGAGGGTTGTTTTTTATTTACCTGCTGCTAGCTGACACAAACAGCCCAGGAAGAGAAGTGGGGGAAGGGCTCTTATCAGGGGGTTTATTTTCATCCTGAAGGCTGGAGACCTAGAGGAGGAAGCCAAGGGAAAATAATATGTTATAGCTGACAGAAATAGCTTCCCTCTGCAGTGCTTGTGGTCAAGTGGTAACACTACCAGCTCTTAGCACATCAGCTATATAATGACCACGAAGACCAGAGGGTTCGATCCCCACGCTGCATCCAATCTTCCCACTGTGTCTCCTCTTCACATATCTCTGTCCCTGTGTTTCTAAGCTGTCAGAGAGAGAGAGAGAGAGAGAGAGAGAGAGAGAGAGAGAGAGAGAGAGAGAGAGAGAGAGAGAGAGAGAGAGAGAGAGAGAGAGAGAGAGAGAGAGAGAGAGAAAGAGCGAGAGAGAGAAGCAGGGAAAATGAAGTGCCATCATCAGTCCAGGAGTTTGTGAAAAACACAATATCAGAGGGGAAACAACAAGATGTCAAGTGACACGGCACATGATGTCTGATGTGGCCTGATTGATTTAGTCAGGCTAGAGCCTGGGATGGTCCAAATACTGGCACAGTACACTCTTAGAAAAAAAAGTTGCTATCTACAACCAAAGGGTTCTTCGGCTGTCCCCATAGGAGAACCCTTTGAAGAACCCCATTTAACATGGAACCCAAAATGGTTCTACCTGGAACCAAAAAGGGTTCTCCTATGGGGACAGCTGAAGAACCCTTTTGGAACCTTTTGATAACTGTTGAGATTTTAGACAGCTTTCATCCCTCCAGGTATTTACAGCCCTGTTGCCCCCTCCAGTGCTGAGAGAGTTGGAGTGCAGATAGATACTATATCTCCCTGTCACTGTCATCAGTTCTCTCTACCTGATAGGTGTCTTCATAGTTTGTGTGTGTTTCTACTGGTTTTGGTTTGTAATTCTCTTCCATAAACGAACTTCAGACAACAGTCACGTTTCCATAAAGTGTTTATAAGGATATATTCCATCCATAAAATATATTTTTCCCATTTGCATTACCGTCTGCTGTTGCAGTGGTACAGATAGCCAGGCAAATGAAGCTTTCCCCTGCCAATACCACAGGCTGCATCTTCTGTTGCAATATGCCAGTGTACTGACTGGGTGATCTTTGCTGCTCTGACTTGGGAGATTGTCAGACACTTTAATATTTGATGCTACATCCTTCCCAATGAAAAATAGTCTGAAATTGACTTTGGGGTTGACGTGGATTGCTTGGTCAGAAGCTAAGATTGTTGTCATAAAAATATTATCAACAACCATTGTATGCTTTTAATCACCTATCTAATTTCTATTCACATTGAGCACAGAGGAAGAGGATAAGGTTAATTGCATCTATGCCACTTTGTAACTCATTATGTTTCTCTCTGTTGGCACACCCATAATGATTCATTCCACTCCACCCCCTCCCCATCCATGAGATACAAACAAAGCCTAAATACCCAACAAGTATTAGTCATTCAGTTACAGTTTTTTCCAACTGCTTACACACAAAATCTTTTCATGTCACACCATTTTTGAAACCTCTCACTCAAAGTGCAAAACTACAAACCAAATCTCCAAAACCATAAGCTATTTCTCAGCCTTTGACTCAGTTGTCAATAGCAGAAAACACTTTTTTCAAAACACTACACACAATTCTCTACCTACAGTGGGGAAAAAAAGTATTTAGTCAGCCACCAATTCTGCAAGTTCTCCCACTTAAAAAGATGAGAGAGGCCTGTAATTTTCATCATAGGTACACGTCAACTATGACAGACAAATTGAGGAAAAAAATTCCAGAAAATCACATTGTAGGATTTTTAATGAATTTATTTGCAAATTATGGTGGAAAATAAGTATTTGGTCACCTACAAACAAGCAAGATTTCTGGCTCTCACAGACCTGTAACTTCTTCTTTAAGAGGCTCCTCTGTCCTCCACTCGTTACCTGTATTAACGGCACCTGTTTGAACTTGTTATCAGTATAAAAGACACCTGTCCACAACCTCAAACAGTCACACTCCAAACTCCACTATGGCCAAGACCAAAGAGCTGTCAAAGGACACCAGAAACACAATTGTAGACCTGCACCAGGCTGGGAAGACTGAATCTGCAATAGGTAAGCAGCTTGGTTTGAAGAAATCAACTGTGGGAGCAATTATTAGGAAATGGAAGACATACAAGACCACTGATAATCTCCCTCGATCTGGGGCTCCACGCAAGATCTCACCCCGTGGGGTCAAAATGATCACAAGAACGGTGAGCAAAAATCCCAGAACCACACAGGGGGACCTAGTGAATGACCTGCAGAGAGCTGGGACCAAAGTAACAAAGCCTACCATCAGTAACACACTACGCCGCCAGGGACTCAAATCCTGCAGTGCCAGACGTGTCCCCCTGCTTAAGCCAGTACATGTCCAGGCCCGTCTGAAGTTTGCTAGAGTGCATTTGGATGATCCAGAAGAGGATTGGGAGAATGTCATATGGTCAGATGAAACCAAAATAGAACTTTTTGGTAAAAACTAAACTTGTCGTGTTTGGAGGACAAAGAATGATGAGTTGCATCCAAAGAACACCATACCTACTGTGAAGCATGGGGGTGGAAACATCATGCTTTGGGGCTGTTTTTCTGCAAAGGGACCAGGACGACTGATCCGTGTAAAGGAAAGAATGAATGGGGCCATGTATCGTGAGATTTTGAGTGAAAACCTCCTTCCATCAGCAAGGGCATTGAAGATGAAACGTGGCTGGGGCTTTCAGCATGACAATGATCCCAAACACACCGCCCGGGCAACGAAGGAGTGGCTTCGTAAGAAGCATTTCAAGGTCCTGGAGTGGCCTAGCCAGTCTCCAGATCTCAACCCCATAGAAAATCTTTGGAGGGAGTTGAAAGTCCGTGTTGCCCAGCGACAGCCCCAAAACATCACTGTTCTAGAGGAGATCTGCATGGAGGAATGGGCCAAAATACCAGCAACAGTGTGTGAAAACCTTGTGAAGACTTACAGAAAACGTTTGACCTGTGTCATTGCCAACAAAGGGTATATAACAAAGTATTGAGAAACTTTTGTTATTGACCAAATACTTATTTTCCACCATAATTTGCAAATAAATGCATTAAAAATCCTACAATGTGATTTTCTGGAATTTTCTTTCTAATTTTGTCTGTCATAGTTGACGTGTACCTATGATGAAAATTACAGGCCTCTCTCATCTTTTTAAGTGGGAGAACTTGCACAATTGGTGGCTGACTAAATACTTTTTTTCCCCACTGTAAAACACAAAAATCTAACAGGAAGTGACTTGCTTTCCTTTTCCAAACACAACCAATCAAAATGCTACACTTATTCACCAGGTCACACACACACTCCTCACATGTGCAAACACTAATTGCTTAACTGATCACTGCTTTACTGTAGTATAGGCCTATAAATAGGTCAAAGGTCAGATTACCTGTTTTGAACAATGGATGCCAACAATGGACAGAGAGCAAGAGGAGTAGGAGGGAGAGGCAGGACACAACAACGAGGACAAATTTAAAGACGAAGAGTTGGAGGAGGAGGAAGAGGAAGGAGAGCCATCTCTGATGAGAATAGGGCAACACTTGTTGATCATGTGATCAACCACGGTTTGACCATGAGAGAGGCTGGACTGAGAGTCCAGCCCAACTTGAGTCGATTTACAGTGGCGTCCATAATTCGAACCTTCAGAAATGAGAAAAGGTATGCAACTATCTAATGACTATTTTAGCATTACAGTAATGTACAGTAAAATACGTATGACTGCATAGTATTGCATAAATCTAAGCCATCCATTTACTGCACTGCATTGAATGAATGAGGTTGGTTATCATGCTGTACTACCTTTTTTTGTACATTGTTTACAGTTCCTATGCTGAACACATATTGTGTTTGAATTCTGTACAGAGTGGAAAGGCAAAGACATCATGGAGGACGAGGACGCTTGTTTACAGATGTACAAGAGACTGCAATTATAAATATGGTTTTGGCCAACAATGCAATTAGGATTCGAGAGATAAGAGAGCATATCTTGAATAATGACACCATATTTAACAACATCAATGCTGTAAGCCTGTCGACCATACAATGCATCCTCCAACGGCACCAAGTGACGATGAAACAACTTTACAAGGTGCCATTTGAGAGAAACTCTGACAGTCAAGAATCTGCGACATGACTTTGTAGAGGTATGTATGCAACACTACTTCCAGTACTTCAGACATACCATATTTACTCATCTGTATATCCTTTTGTCTGTTACAGAGAGTATTGGAGATGGATGCCCATGTAATTCGCCATGAATTTATTTATGTGGATGAGGTTGGCTTCAACCTCACCAAAACCAGGCGCCGCGGAAGAAATATAATAGGACAGAGGGCAATTACCAATGTCGCTGGACAGCTTGGGGGTAATATAACTACAGTGAGGGGAAAAAAGTATTTGATCCCCTGGTGATTTTGTACGTTTGCCCACTGACATAGAAATTATCAGTCTATAATTCTAATGGTAGGTTTATTTGAACAGTGAGAGACAGAATAACAACAACAAAAATCCAGAAAAAATGCATGTCAAATGTTATAAATTGATTTGCATTTTAATGAGGGAAATAAGTATTTGACCCCTCTGCAAAACATGACTTAGTACTTGGTGGCAAAACCCTTGTTGGCAATCACAGAGGTCAGATGTTTCTTGTAGTTGGCCACCAGGTTTGCACACTTCTCAGGAGGGATTTTGTCCCACTCCTCTTTGCAGATCTTCTCAAAGTCATTAAGGTTTCGAGGCTGACGTTTGGCAACTCGAACCTTCAGCTCCCTCCACAGATTTTATATGGGATTAAGGTCTGGAGACTGGCTAGGCCACTCCAGGACCTTAATGTGCTTCTTCTTGAGCCACTCCTTTGTTGCCTTGGCCATGTGTTTTGGGTCATTGTCATGGTGGAATACCCATCCACGACCCATTTTCAATGCCCTGGCTGAGGGAAGGAGGTTCTCACCCAAGATTTGACAGTCCATCATCCCTTTGATGCGGTGAAGTTATCCTGTCCCCTTAGCAGAAAAACACACCCAAAGCATAATGTTTCCACCTCCAGTTTTGACGGTGGTGATGGTGTTCTTGAGGTCATAGGCAGCATTCCTCCTCCTCCAACCACGGCGAGTTGAGTTGATGCCAAAGAGCTCAATTTTGGTCTCATCTGACCACAACACTTTCACCCAGTTCTCTGAATCATTCAGATGTTCATTGGCAAACTTCAGACGGGCATGTATATGTGCTTTCTTGAGCACAGGGACCTTGCGGGCGCTGCAGGATTTCAGTCCTTCACGGCGTAGTGTGTTACCAATTGTTTTCTTGGTGACTATGGTCCCAGCAGCCTTGAGATCATTGACAAGATCCTCCCGTGTAGTTCTGGGCTGATTCCTCACCGTTCTCATGATCATTGCAACTCCACGAGGTGAGATCTTGCATGGAGCCCCAGGCCGAGGGAGATTGACAGTCCTTTTGTGTTTCTTCCATTTGCGAATAATCGCACCAACTGTTGTCACCTTCTCACCAAGCTGCTTGGCGATGGTCTTGTAGCCCATTCCAGCCTTGTGTAGGTCTACAATTTTGTCCCTGACATCCTTGGAGAGCTCTTTGGTCTTTGCCATGGTGGAGAGTTTGGAATCTGATTGATTGCTTCTGTGGACAGGTGTCTTTTATACAGGTAACAAGCTGAGATTAGGAGCACTCCCTTTAACAGTGTGCTCCTAATCTCAGCTCGTTACCTGTATAAAAGACACCTGGGAGCCAGAAATCTTTCTGATTGAGAGGGGGTCAAATACTTATTTCCCTCATTAAAATACAAATCAATTTACAGTGGGGAAAAAAAAGTATTTAGTCAGCCACCAATTGTGCAAGTTCTCCCACTTAAAAAGATGAGAGAGGCCTGTAATTTTCATCATAGGTACACGTCAACTATGACAGACAAATTGAGAAGAAAAAAATCCAGAAAATCACATGGTAGGATTTTTAATGAATTTATTTGCAAATTATGGTGGAAAATAAGTATTTGGTCACCTACAAACAAGCAAGATTTCTGGCTCTCACAGACCTGTAACTTCTTCTTTAAAAGGCTCCTCTGTACTCCACTCGTTACCTGTATTAATGGCACCTGTTTGAACTTGTTATCAGTATAAAAGACACCTGTCCACAACCTCAAACAGTCACACTCCAAACTCCACTATGGCCAAGACCAAAGAGCTGTCAAAGGACACCAGAAACAAAATTGTAGACCTGCACCAGGCTGGGAAGACTGAATCTGCAATAGGTAAGCAGCTTGGTTTGAAGAAATCAACTGTGGGAGCAATTATTAGGAAATGGAAGAAATACAAGACCACTGATAATCTCCCTCAATCTGGGGCTCCACGCAAGATCTCACCCCGTGGGGTCAAAATTATCACAAGAACGGTGAGCAAAAATCCCAGAACCACACGGGGGGACCTAGTGAATGACCTGCAGAGAGCTGGGACCAAAGTAACAAAGCCTACCATCAGTAACACACTACGCCGCCAGGGACTCAAATCCTGCAGTGCCAGATGTGTCCCCCTGCTTAAGCCAGTACATGTTCAGGCCCGTCTGAAGTTTGCTAGAGTGCCTTTGGATGATCCAGAAGAGGATTGGGAGAATGTCATATGGTCAGATGAAACCAAAATATAACTTTTTGGTAAAAACTCAACTCGTCGTGTTTGGAGGACAAAGAATGCTGAGTTGCATCCAAAGAACACCATACCTACTGTGAAGCATGGGGGTGGAAACATCATGCTTTGGGGCTGTTTTTCTGCAAAGGGACCAGGACGACTGATCCGTGTAAAGGAAAGAATGAATGGGGCCATGTATCGTGAGATTTTGAGTGAAAACCTCCTTCCATCAGCAAGGGCATTGAAGATGAAACGTGGCTGGGGCTTTCAGCATGACAATGATCCCAAACACACCGCCCGGGCAACGAAGGAGTGGCTTCGTAAGAAGCATTTCAAGGTCCTGGAGTGGCCTAGCCAGTCTCCAGATCTCAACCCCATAGAAAATCTTTGGAGGGAGTTGAAAGTCCGTGTTGCCCAGCGACAGCTCCCAAACATCACTGCTCTAGAGGAGATCTGCATGGAGGAATGGGCCAAAATACCAGCAACAGTGTGTGAAAACCTTGTGAAGACTTACAGAAAACGTTTGACTTGTGTCATTGCCAACAAAGGGTATATAACAAAGTATTGAGAAACTTTTGTTATTGACCAAATACTTATTTTCCACCATAATTAGCAAATAAATTCATTAAAAATCCTACAATGTGATGTTCTGGAGAAAAAAAAATCTCATTTTGTCTGTCATAGTTGACGTGTACCTATGATGAAAATTACAGGCCTCTCTCATCTTTTTAAGTGGGAGAACTTGCACAATTGGTGGCTGACTAAATACTTTTTTTCCCCACTGTATTTTGCAGATGTTATTGCAGGTGCAGCGAAATGCTTATGTTTCTAGCTCCAACAGTGCAGTAATACCTAACAATACAAAACAATACACACAAATCCCAAAAAATTCAAAGAAAGGAATTGAGAAATATCAGAACAAGCAATGTCAGAGTCCAGAATGTAAATATATACAGTACCAGTCAAAAGTTTGGTCACACCTACTCATTCAGGGGTTTTTCTTTATTTTTACTATTTTCTACATAATAGAATAGTGAAGACATCAAAACTATGAAATAACACATATGGAATCATGTAGTAACCAAAAAAGTGTTAAACAAATCAAAATATATTTTATATTTTAGATTCTTCTAAGTAGCCACCCTTTGCCTTGATAAGGTAGGGGGGGTATACAGAAGATAGCCCTATTTGGTAAAAGATCAAGTCCATATTATGGCAAGAACAGCTCAAATAAGCAAAGAGAAATGACTGTAGGAGTTCTTAAACCTTTGACAGGTAGTGTATATGAATAGAAAAGGTGTTTACAGCAGTAGTTATATAGGATGAGCCTTGACTAGAATACAGTAAAGACATATGAAGTGGGTAAAACAGTACTGTATGTAAACATTATTAAAGTGTCCAGAGTTCAATGACTATGTAGGCTACATAGGGCAGCAGTATCTAAGGTGAAGGGTAGAGTACTGGGTGGTAGCCGGCTAGTAACAGTGAATAAGTTCAGGGCAGGGTACTGGGCGGAGGCCGGCTAGTGGTGACTATTTAACAGTCTAATGGCCTGGAGTCTGACTCACACTATAGTATCCTAACACTTATATTAGGGCCTGGAGCTAGTCATGGGCCCTTGTTATACCCTATGACTAGCTCCAGATTTGTTCCTGACCTTGGTTATACGCTGTGACTAGCACCAGAGTTGTTCCTGACCTTGGTTTATGACTCAGACCTGAGCACAGCACAGATACAGCCGATGCACGATGAGGTGCCTCTGATGCTGGATAAAGATAATGTGCTTGTTTGTATGCTAATTGGGGAGAACAGAACTCCTCATTCTCTTAGCTGCAATAACACCATCTCTGGCTGCTCTCAGCATCAAATGTGGCCCCTGGCAATTCCACAAACACTCCATTCAGTGGAAACGCCAGCAATGTTTTCACAGACAATTGACTTACTCAATGAGATGTACAGATTGCTGTTAGTTTCTAGAAGCAATAAACATTTTGACACTGCTGCCTGAATAGGTGATTTTTACGGACAACATAATGGTAAATGGATAGAGTGTAGCAGTATGTGGTGTGTATAGGGTAAATACATGGAAACAGGTGTAGTAATTGTGTGTGATTTAACAGCGAATACATGCTCTGTATTTCAGGATAGCACAGCTGTATGTCATTGCCTACCTACCTGCAGTGCCAGTGAGTCATCTGTTATATCAAATACCCACTTGTTTCGAGTGGCTTCAATTTTATCTGAGTTTTCAACTCGCTGGCTCCATTAACCTATTCTTATCAGATGAATAGTACATTTAGTGTTTTCTCATTAAATTGCATTAAACATCCTCTCCTCCCTGTCTTTCTAATTTACTCTGTATCTCTTTCTTTTAGGCTATTTTTCTGCATCAACTTCAGGCTTCTTATCTCCAGAACCAGGTACACTGACTGTGCTGCTGGGCTACAAATGACTTGTTTTGTTCCTCACACCTCATCGCATCCATAGAAATAAGAATGAATAGAACAGCCTTGGAAGCTCTAACCCTAATTAACTGGTAAACTCATAGCTACACTCGCAATGGCTGCCTGGTATTGTGATGCAATCATTTTCATATTATTTTGGATTGTTCTATCAAGTGATGCTGGATTGCCATGGTAATGTAGAATGCTCATTCAAATTATGCTAACTGATGTGGCTCATGCAATGGAATGTATTTTTTGTAATGTCAGTTGAGTTGACTCAACAAATCACAGCACAGATTAAAGGGTACACTTCCTGATTTTAATTCCTGGCATGGGTACACTCAAAATGGCTGCCAGTCCACCCATTATGCCATCATTGACTTAAATGGAGACACCCTTTCTATTCATTCTTATTTCTATGATGGCATCCTCATCCCAGTCTCTTGTGTCATCTGAGTTAAGGAGTAAGACAGTCATAGGTGTGAATCTGATGTTTATGATCATATCAACGTGTGTGTGTCTGTGCTCAGGGGATAATACTGCCTCAGATGTACACAGCAGCAGCGGCCAACATCGCCAATGTGGTGACAAACTATATCCTGCTCTACTGGATGGACCTGGGAGTTATGTAGGTGTGCTCACACAAGAAACATTGATAACAGTTCCATATTCTTAACAGTCAGTAACATAGTCAGAGTATCAATTATGTACCAAGTACTGTAATTATGGTCATTATCATTTCATGGAGTGTGTTTTTGTTTGTGTGTATTTGTTTTATAGAGGGTATACAGCAGCTAATACGCTTTCCAAGCTCTACATATGTTCTGTCTTGTTTGCTTACATTTGTTGGAAGAAACTATATGTGAAAACATGGGGAGGTAAGAGAAAGTCCACATCCCTCTGATTGTGCCTAATGAATGTGAGCCATTGAAATAGACTGGTTTGTGTTGGGATGAACAGGCTTTTGTCTCCCCCTACAGGTTGGACTACATTTACATTTACATTTACATCATTTAGCAGACGCTCTTATCCAGAGCGACTTACAAATTGGTGCATTCAATTTATGATAGCCAGTAGGACAACCACCTTTTTTTTAAAACTTTTTTTTTTAAATGGTGGGTGGGGGAAGAAGGATTACTTTATACTATTCCAGGTATTCCTTAAAGAGGTAGGGTTTCAAGTGTCTCCGGAAGGTGGTCAGTGACTCCGCTGTCCTGGCGTCGTGGGGGATCTTGTTCCACCATTGGGGTGCCAGAGCAGCGAATAGCTTTGACTGGGCTGAGCGGGAACTGTGCTTCCGTAGAGGTAGGGGAGCTAGCAGGCCAGAGGTAGATGAACGTAGTGCCCTCGTTTGGGTGTAGGGTCTGATCAGAGCCTGAAGGTAAGGAGGTGCCGTTCCCCTCACAGCTCAGTAGGCAAGCATCATGGTCTTGTAGTAGATGCGAGCCTCAACTGGAAGCCAGTGGAGTGTGCGGAGGAGCGGGGTGACATGAGAGACGGGCTGCAGCGTTCTGGATAAATTGAAGGGGTTTAATGGCACAGGCAGGGAGCCCAGCCAACGGCGAGTTGCAGTAATCCAGACGGGAGATGACAAGTGCCTGGATTAGGACCTGTGCCGCTTTCTGTGCAAGGAAGGGTCGTACTCTGCGAATGTTGTAGAGCATGAACCTGAACTACAGAAGCTTTGCAGGAGTGGGGCTCTTATATGAAACTAGCCATCCCCAGGACACTGATGCTGTGTTTCGAATGGTGGATCTATGAGCTTGGGGGATTCCTTGCAGGTTCATTTCAGCTCTTAAGGTTAACACCAATGAACAGTCACATTCAAAAGGCCAAAACAACCATATCTACAGTTGGAGTCAGAAGTTTACATTTTAGCCAAATACATTTAAACTCAGATGTTCACAATTCCTGACATTTAATAATATGCCATCTTGTGGAGGTCTACTATTTTTTTTCTGAGGTCTTGGCTGATGTCTTTTGATTTTCCCATGATGTCAAGCAAAGAGGCACTGAGTTTGAAGGTAGGCCTTGAAATACATCCACAGGTACACCTCCAAGTGACTCAAATGATGTCAATTAGCCTATCAGAAGCTTCTAAAGCCATGACATAATTTCCTGGAATTTTCCAAGCTGTTTAAAGGCACAGTCAACTTAATGTATGTAAACTTCTGACCCACTGGAATTGTGATACAGTGAATTATAAGTGAAATAATCTGTCTGTAAACAATTGTTGGAAAAATTACTTGTGTCATGCACAAAGTAGATGTCCTAACCGACTTGCCAAAACTATAGTTTGTTAACAAGACATTTGTGGAGTGGTTGAAAAATGAGTTTTAATGACTCCAACCTAAGTGTATGTAAACTTCTTCCCCCTCTCTCTTTCCTTCTCTATTTCTCAGGCATGCTGAGTGAAGTGGACCTGGCTGCTCAACACGTGGTCATAATGCTGGCTTTAATCAACTACATGGTACTGTGTACAGAACTATTTACACACCCACTCTAACACTTAGTCCTATCATGGAAACCAAACGAAACCCAATGCCCTGGCTATCCAGTCCAAATAAGTTGAAGAATAACCCAACATTTACTATACATGTATGTACGCTACAGATCAACATTAAATCTGAGTCAAAAGCAGACATTAACTTTGTTTGAGCATGCCCTGGCTATCCAGTCCAAATTCTAAATGTAATGTACGTGTAGGCTACAGGTCAAAGTAAAATCTGAGGCAAAAACACACATTAACTTTATTTGAGCCATGGTTAGACTAAGACAGCAAGCTGTTTATGAGGCATCTAGTTAATGTGTTGTGTTGTGTGGGTAAAGTTCTCCCTGGGGATCCAGGCTGCAGCATGTGTTCGTGTGGGGAACGCCCTGGGGGCCAGAGACAGAGCCGGGGCCATCCTCACCAGCAAGGTGTCTCTCGCCCTCTCAGGTCAGTCACACACTTACTCTAGCTCATATGGCACTTATTTCAACCATCACAACTATGGTGATCTATGGTGAACAAAAATTATAATAATTACTTTGACAAACTAGTAGTTATTTTGCAGTAGTGCATGTATTTTTCCTCTGTCCCATGCTCTAGGTTCAATGGCAGTAATTCAGGGAATCATGCTGATCTCTACTAAAACAGGGATCGCCTTCATGTTTACTTCTGATGAGTAAGTAGAATGTACATATAGTCAACATAATGAATCAAATCAAGACAGTCAAAAAATGGAACCTAACTATCTCAATAGCGATTATTTATTTCCTTTTCAGGCAGGTAATAGATCTGGTCCCGTGTAGCTCAGTTGGTAGAGCATGGCGTTTGCAACGCCAGGGTTATGGGTTCGATTCCCACGGGGGTCCAGTATGAAAATATATACAGTCACTAACTGTAAGTTGCTCTGGATAAGAGCGTCTGCTAAATGACTGAAATGTAAAATACTTCTCAACGTGTATTGTGTCCTTCAGTTCTTTGATGGGCTAGTGGTAAGTACACTCAAGTGATTTGTAACCATTGAAAAATGAATAACATTTTGTATAATAAGAACTCATTAATATACAGTGGAATAAGTGTGTGTAATCTGTGTAATTTTCCAGGACCCGGGAACATTGGTTGAATGAGTGATAAGACATGAAACGTGGTGACAGCCAGCCAACAGTGTTTGTCTCTCTCTGTAAACACCCACTAATCTGAGATTTGTCTGTCTGTCCCACTGTGTGTGCATGGGAATCATCCTGGGCACGGGCCAACAGAAGATAGCAGCGATGGCTAATCTCATCACCTACTACTGTGTGGGCCATCCACTGGGCATCTCTTTGATGTTTGCAGCTGGTCCTAGGTATGTACTCATTTCTGAATTTTATGAAAACCAAACACAATTTTAGACTTCCTTTTCTAGACCAGAGGTCTTCGCTCATTCTTACTGCCTTGCCACATACTTGCAACAGAAGTATGGTTATGATCAAATTCAGAAATGTGGTACAAAAACATTCAGAAAAACAGTTTGCTCTCACTAGCAATCAAGAATCATGAATAGCAGGGGTATTCTGTATTGAAGATGACACAATGTTCTCTGTCCTTATACAAAGCCAGTCTAACCTCCTCTCCTCCTCTCCCCCCTCCTTTACTTTATTTCCTTTCCTCTCTTCTCCTCTCCTTTCCTTTCCTTTCCTCTCCTTTCCTTTCCTTTCTTCTCCTTTCCTTTCCCCACCTCTCCTCTCCTTTCCTCTCCTCTCCTCTCCTCTCCGCTCCTCTCTTCACCTCCCTCTACACAGTATGAAAAAATGTATGCACTCACTAACTGTAAGTCACTCTGGATAAGAGCGTCTGCTAAATGACTCAAATGTAAAAATGTACACAGGGTTCTGGTTAGGTCTGTTCATCTGTGTCATTCTACAGTCCATCTTCTTCATCACTGTCATCTTCAGGCTCAACTGGAAGAGAATGACAGAGAAGGTAGGTCACCAGTGGCTTTTCACTTCCCTATCTGGAACATACAGGGACTCAGGTGATTGAGAGACTGACAGCCCACACCTCTATCTTTATGGTTTCTGTGAAGCATAGTAGTGGCCTGGTGTGGGTGAAGGAAAATGTTTGCTGTCAGTTGAGAGCATTACGGAGTTGATCTGTTTATGACAGGCTGTGAAACGAGCTGGAAAGGCTGGACATATGGTGTCAATGAGGAGTATAGTTGCACCTGACCACACAGAGAACAATGGGAGGGTGAGTAGAGAAATGTTGCTCAGTCCTATTTATTTATATTATTTATACTATACTCTCGGAAATAACATTGTTCTAACCCAGATTGTGCCTGCTTCCACACCCAGACAGTGAATGGATACATGTCAGTGCCAGGGGAACCTCAGGGGAAGCAATTGGACCCCAGAGGTGCAGAGGGAGGATGGGAGCCCCAGAGCATTGCTCTCCACCACCCAGCTGGTCCTGAGGAGAGGTCTCACTGTACTGGCTGCCATTGCCATCCTGGCTGTGGGGACCAGTGTCCATCTTCTACTGCCTCTACCAATCAGCTCATGGAGCAATCTGAGTATAGACTGGAGCAACACTACCTTTACCACTACCTACCCCCCTGAACTGGTCCCGTCAACAGTTCTCATCTAGGAGTAATACCTGGGCGACCCAGAACAGACCCTGTAGCAAGACAATTAAGTCATAGATATGCTGTGTCAGTGAATCTGTTGTTATACCAACTATTACACCTGAAACAACCTTTTCCTGCAATCTAGAGCCATAATCATTATGGTCTATTTTTCTGTATAGGTTATCAATGCATACCTCTTTACCTGTTCAATTGTCATTTTAATTAATGATGCAAATTGTTTCTTTAAAAACTTTTATGCCTTCAGTACATTTAGTAATTTATAGATTTTCTAAAGTGTAGCAACATTGGCAGCAGGCATGCCAGCTAAGATAATTAGACAAGCTACTCTAACTTGATTGATAGCCTGAAATAGCTTGGTAGCTACACTCTTTGGCTGTCCCCATAGGAGAACCCTTTGAAGAACCCCTTTTGGTTCCAGGTAGAACCCTTTTGGGTTCCATGTAGAACCCTTTCCACAGAGGGTTCTACATGGAACCAAAAATAGTTCTGCCCCACAAAAAGGCTTCTGCCTGGAACCAAAAAGGCTTCCCCTATGGGGACAACCGCAGAACCCTTTTGTAACTCTTTTTTCTATGAGTGTAGGTATGAGGTTGGGAACCTATCTAGCTGGTTAGCTAAAGCCAACTTCCTAAAATTGCTAGGTGGCTGGTATTACAGAGAAACAATAAAACATTTTCATTTGATTTATTCATCAAGAAGGAATCAATGGGCTACACAGCTTGATCAACTTAATTTACAAACATACCCTTCTGCCCATCACCGGCAGCTAAAATCAAATCAAACGCTGTGTGTGTCACTCTACACTATCTCTCTCCTTCTCCATTGACGATACTGCACGCACTAGAGTATCTAGTGTACTCTTTGCCTGGTCCAGTCAGTGTGCTCCTCCGCAAAATACAGCTGACAGATCTTCTTATAAATAATTATGTTAAAACATGGGCTTAAAAATTATGTTTAGAAATTAATTGAACACCTGAAAAATGTAAAAACAGGACAATTCTGAGGCAGCACGTGCATTTGTGCCCCCTATGGGCATGACGCCACTGGTTTTGGAATGAATGAATAGAATACTAACATTTTGGATGGTACCACGTGAGTCTGTCTTTACTTTTTGGTTTACAATATATCACATTACCATCAGAAAACATTAGGTTTCATTGGTTTGTGTAATCAGCTCAGACAGTGTGATACAGTTTCATTCAGATGATTAATGAAAAGCCCCAGAATAAATAATCCCTTGGCTCCTCACAGATCAACAGTACTGGAATTTTGGCACCATACTGTAGTTTGGCCAACTCCTCTCCACTCCTATCTTCTCTGCATCGTTGCTTGGATGGTCCTCTGACCACTCTGGCTGAGTGAAGCGATCTCTGGAACCCATTCGTTCTGAAACCCATTCTCTCCGGAACTCACTCTGTGTTCATCAAGTGAGGTTGGTGAGCAGTAGGTTGATGATGATTCCCAGGGCCAGGATGAAGAGCATGACACACAGAGCCAGGCCCCTCCGCATTACCAGGGCCCTGTGGGCCAGCAAGGCCTCCACCTTGCTGAGGGCCACCCTGTCCCCAGCCTCACCGTCAGCATCAGCCCCATCCTCAGCCAGGGCATTTCTGTTTGTGTGGCCCTCACAGGGAGCTGAATCATTTGAATGTGCCTCCGGGGCCTTGTCTGTCACACAGAAACACACCTATTAGAAAGAGCATGCATTCTTACATAACCCCAATAATAAAAGTATACCTTTGTAAAGCCATCTAAAGAGTTATGATGATGAGTAAAGTGAAGGGTCAATGATTAATGGAGACTTTCTTACCCGTGTCTGTAGAGTTCCCCTGTACCCCAGCTCTGATCTGGGCCTGCAAACAACCCAACACATCCCCATTAAGATCCTCTTCAAGGCGTTTACATTTAATGAAATAAAGACTTGAGGGTTATGCCTGTGTTCACCTCTACAGAGGCTTTCTTCCAGTTCATTCTGGATAGGTAGACGATGAGGAAGGAGGACTGTAGGAACACACAGGTAAACAGACCGGTCCACAGGCCTGGGGGAGGAGAGGAAACATAACAGTAACAGTCAAAGAAGAGAAGACAACTGAAAGAGGCAGTAGGGAGATTGGCGGCAGTTTGTCTTTGCTTTAGCCAACTTGTCACCTTGCCACACAAACCAACAATGTGATGTTAAATTACGAAAGTCAGGCACCCAGGTGCAATATGGGAACAATCAAAAGACTGAAAAATAAATTAAATACTGTATTACCCCAGAAATTCATAGGACAAAATGCAGAACACATTTATAGATGTTCTTACCCATGATTCCTAGTTTGGCAGCAAACATCAGGGACACTCCAATAGGAAAGCCAACCCCATAGTAACCCAAGATGTTGCATATCGCCCCAACCTTCTGCTTCCCTGCCCCCCTTATAATACTACCTGAGGCAGCCTGGGGAACCAGGAGAAACAGACACGGTTACTGTTGCACTATAAACATGTGTACAGTGCCTTCAGAAAGTATTCACATCCCTTGACTTTCTCCAAATGTTGATGTGTTACAGCCTGAATTTAAAATAGATTCAATTGAGATGTTTTGTCACTGGCCTCCACACAATACGCCATAATGTCAAAGTGGAATTATGTTTTTTTAGTTTTGTTTTGTTATTAAATAAAATATGAAAAGCTGAAATGTCTTGTGTCAATAAGTATTCAACCGCTTTGTTATGGCAAGCCTAAATAAGTTCAGGAGTAAAAATGTGCTTAACACATAATATTGCATGGACCCACTCTGTGTGCAATAATTGTGTTTAAAATGATTTTTGAATGACTACCTCATCTTTACCCTACACATAGAATTATCTGTAAGGTCCCTCAGTCGAGCAGTAAATTGCAAACACAGATTCAACCACAAAGACCAGGGAGGTTTTCCAATGCCTCACAAAGAAGGGCACCTATTGGTAAATGTTTTTTTTTTTAAAAACATGGTGAAGTTAATTACACTTTGGATGGTGTATCAATACATCCAGTCACTTCAAAGATAAAGGCGTCATTCCTAACTCAAGTGCAGGAGAGGGGGGGAAAACGCTCAGGGATTTTACCATGAGGCCAATGGTGACTTTTAAACAGTTACAGAGTTTAATGGCTATGATAGGAGAAAACTGAGGATGGACCAACAACATTGTAGTTACTCAACAATACTAACCTAATTGACAGAGTAAAAAGAAGGAAGCCTGTACAGAATACAAATACTCCAAAACATGCAACCTGTTTGCAACGAGGGACTAAAGTAATACTACAAAAAATGTGGCAAAGCAATTACATTTTTGTCCTGAATACAAAGTGTTATGTTTGGGGCAAATCCAATACAACCGAGTACCACTGTCCATATTTTCAAGCATAGTGGTGGCTGCATCATGCTAATTGTATGCTTGTAATCGTTAAGGACTGGGGAGTTTTTCAGGATAAGAAAGAAATGAAATGGAAAGCACAGGCAAAATCCTAGAGGAAAACCTGGTTCAGTCTGCTTTCCACCAGACACTGGGAGATTAATTCACCTTTCAGCAGGACAATAACCTAAAACACAAGGCCAAATCTACACTGGAGTTGCTTACCAAGAAGACAGTGAATGTTCCTGAGTGGCCAAGCTACAGTTTCGGCATAAATCAACTTGAAAATCTATGGCAAGACCTGAAAATGGTTGTCTAGCAATTATCAACAACAAATTTGACAAAGCTTGAAGAATTTAGAAAATAATAATGGGCAAATGTTGCACAATCCAGGTGTGGAAAGCTCTTAGAGACTTACCCAGAAAGACTCACAGCTGTAATCGCTGCCAAAGGTGCTTCTACAAAGTATTGACTCAGGGGAGTGAATACTTAGGTAAATAAGACATTTCTGCATTTAATTTTCAATAAATTTGCAAATATTTCTAAAAACAAGTTTTCACTTTGTCATTACGGGGTATTGTGTGTAGATAGGTGATTTTGTAACACAACAAAATGTGGAATAAGTCAAGGGGTATGAATACTTTCTAAAGGCACTGTATATACAGGTAACTTCCAAAATAAAGGAAACAATTGAGTAAATGAGGGATGCAAAGTATATTGAAAGCAGGTGCTTCCACACAGGTGTGGTTCCTGAGTTAATTAAGCAATTAACAATTCATCATGCTTAGGGTCATGTATAAAACGGCCCATTATTTTGGCTACCATGGCTAGAAAAAGAGATCTCAGTGACTCCCTCAACTTGTAGAAATCATGCCAAGGTGCATTGAAACTGTTCTGCCTCGTGGTGGCCCAACGCCTTATTAAGACACTTTATGTTGGTGTTTCCTTTATTTTGGCAGTTACCTGTTCGATACATGTTACAATAATACCTTTGATATTATAAAAAGTGGATCCATATTGTGATGAGTAAAGGGAGCTATAAGTTGTGATACAGTAGAAGCATTGACTCTTTACCGATATTGCATCTAACAGAAGAAAAGGGGCGTAGAAAGCCATAACTTGAGCAACCCTCTCTCTGATCTGCCTGTTGGCAGAAATTCAGGGTGAAGAAATACATTCAGTTATGTAGAATCAATGACAGAGACACCTCACCCTAGTTAAAGTGTAAAGGAATAGATAATCAAAGTTCATGACTCTGTACGTCTGTATTACAATGAGTGACTTAGTTATGTCATAGAGAAAGGTTATTCATGTTCACTCTCATACACAGATCTGGTGTTAACAATACAATACACCAGTAATGTAGTAAAACACAACAAACTGCTTAGTCATGGTGACGATCAACAGATCCCGAAGCCACAGAAAAAAATCTGTAGTGGTAAATGACCATAGACTACATTACTCACTCATCATATGTAAAGACGTAGGAGATTTTGTCCTTCAGTATCCCAACAAGAACCGACAAGCACACAGAAACTGACCCTGGACAGAGACAACAGGCCAACACATTTCTTCAGTAACACTTTTCATCATTTAATTATCGTATGAATGCTTCATTTGTTGTTGTCAAGCGTTTAAATATTATTTGAGGTGTTTGGCAGGCACATGTACCAGCACAGAACATGGCCAGCTTGGCAGACAGCTTGGCCTGCTCTGTATCTCCAGCCCCCAGAGCATTGCCCACCCTCACACTGCCTGCCACACTGAACCCTAGAGGGAACTGACAACACACACACACACACACACACACACACACACACACACACACACACACACACACACACACACACACACACACACACAAACCATGATCAATCTCTGGGACTACACCCAGATTATTCACTTTCTATGTGACTGGTGTGAATATATAATATGATGGATGAACATTTGCCGAAAAGTTAAAAGTCTCAACTATATATTTACCATGTAACAAATGCTTGCCAGTTCGAAGACGACTGATTGTGCTCCAAGCTCTACCTCACTTATCAGACCTGCCATTGAGAGGTAGTGAAACATGATATAAAATCAAAGCAGAAACACTGTAGCATCTAAACAGTTTGTAATGTGTAGAAGTACCCACGAGAAAATAGTAAAATATAGAGCAACATTTCACATAAAAAAATTGATCAATGGCATTCACAGAGATCAAAACAACCCAAATATACCTGCTTCTATCTGTTGTCCTACCTGCTAGAAAGCCTCCAATCTCATAGGTCCACCACTCCACACACAGCATGATCATGCTAGGAATGGCCAGGTGGATGTAGGTGCCCCAGTCTTCCAGGCACTCCCAAGACCAGCCTACAGGGGAACACAAGGCTCAGGCTCAGACACTGGGATCGTGCCTGGGTAATGCTAATGTTCTCACAGAAGGTGTTTGGGTCTAAACCAAAACCATGCTGTGTTAATGCATTAGGAAGCCAGATCACTTGGTTTGACATTGCACTGCGGTTCCCCTTAATAAATGAATACTAATAAATGCATATTATGCATCACTTTGTATGTGATCCATTCAAGTCACAGACTGGGAGTTCAGAGAGTTCAAAGAGTTTGTGGATTTGGCGGTATAAGCTCTACTTCAGTGTAATCATGTCTCACCTGCCCATGTGGCCTTATGTAGTTCCTTCCACAGGATGTAGGCATAGAGCATAGCAGCCAGAGAGAGCTGAGAGATGGTGTTGGCCCACGCAGACCCACTGTCAACGGAAAACAATCCACAACATACATTACATCCTATAGCCCTCAGTGCTAACAATTACCATCCCATCCTATATCCCTCAATGGTAATGGGTGTTGACAGAGGAATCACTGTCTGGGGAGGACACTCACGCTACACCCAGGTCCAGAGCATAGAGGAAGATGTAGTTGATGAGGGCATTCAGTAGGTTGGCCACCAAACCTGTGATGACCTGCGGCCATATGATTCCCTGAAGGACAATAAAGTCTTATTCAGATCAAATGGTCAGGTGATTATTCTCTTTGCAGGGCAACTGACTGAGGTCTAGGTTAGCTCTTACCTGATTCTGTAGATATCTGGCCTCCAGCTGGTAAATAAATGTGGCCTGTTAAAAAATTAATGATAAACATGTTTAAGTAAGTTATTGACATGGGGAATTAATTATTATCTTAATCGACTGGGTGCACGTGTGTCTGGGTAGATAGATAGATGTACTCACTGGGAGTGCTGGCATAAAAATCTTCACATACATCTGAGACAGCCTAAAGTGAGATAAAAAGCTCTATCAGAATGATCCAAAACAATAATCACATTCTACAAACCAATCTCTACTTGTCACTTTGTGAATGACAGAAAACAGCCAAATTCAGAGATCCTATTCCCTGTTGTACCTGGTCAAAAGTAGTGCACTATATAGGGAATAGGGTGTGATTTTAGACATCTATTAAATCTGGGGTAACTGTGTGCAGTGACTGGAGTGGTCTGACCTACCTGGCAACCTCTGGGCTCTGTTTGACAGCCAGGAGGATGGGTTCTGTGTTGATGAGAACAGCCCAGCATGGGAAACAGGCCAGAAGTTGAATGAGGATGGCTCTCTGTAGAATGACCCCAACTTTCAGGAGGTTACGGCTCCCAAAGGTCTGCAGGGAGCAATAATCAAGTTCATCTTTGAGTGGCACGGCAGGACAATGTACTGCAGCTCTGATCCAGGGCGTTAAATGCTGCTTGCTGAAGCTGAGCGCCAGCAAGCCGCGTGTGATCCCCTGGACCAGAGCTAGGATGACGGTGCTTTTGATAACATTTTGGGGACAGTGCTCTGTGTTAGGAGGAGGAAACAGACCAGGTTTCATTCCTACCTGAGATATGAGTGTGTCACACGCTGATGATAAACCATACCCAATGGAGACACCTGTAACATTAATCACCTGGAAGACCAGAACAGAGATTTTGAGAATTTGTTGAAAATGTCAAGTTCATAGTGTGCTGTAATTTCAATATTACCACAGCCAGGTACAAGTCTGTTTGGAGTGGCAGAAGTCACACGATGGCACAAACAGACAAGTACCCGGGTAAATATTACCCAAAATTGTTGTAATAAAAAAGTGGTATAAACTCATAAATCAATCAATACTTACAGCTATGGCGAGAGCCACCCCTGCCAGTTCTGTCTTCCCCAAATGGCCACAGAAAACTGTACTGACGAAACTCACTAAAAAGACCATGAGCTGAGCCATAACCTGGTAAGAATAGAATACAACCACAACATTTGATAAATCAGTTGATGTAGTTGTACATACTATCAGGAATATGTGTAGAGAATAGGCCTAACACTCTGAAGTGTTAAACATGCATCAAATTTACGGTTTGAGGTCATTCAAAGTGATTCAGGTTAAACAGGCCAGGTGATAGATGAATCAATGAAAAAACATCTATAGTGTGCCAGATGCCAGTAACCTATAATTATCCAGTGTGCCAGTGGCCTTTAAGTGAATTCAATATTATGCAAGCAACCAAATAACAATAATAATGTAATCTAGAAATGTAAGGTTTTATATAACTTTGACCTAATTGTGGACAAAATGTAATAAAGATGTTTCTTACCACAGGCCCAGCCATTGTTGCTAATTCAATCATTTCTTTTTTGAATTCAACAGGAATCAACCTGCGAATACATCTCAAACAGTTCCCACATATTGTCAATGAATGTGAAGAACTTTCATTCCCATTCGTCCTGCTCTCTACAATTCCATTAGTATCCATTTCTAAAAACTGTCACTCAGAAAAGTCTGCATGGTCAGGTGAGAACAAGGTGATATTCTAGCTGCCAGCTGCCAGTGAGACTTCCTATCTGATGACGTCCTATGTCACTTCCTATCTCTGACTTAGCTGTACACTGGCAATCTCAACTAGCATTGTTTAACACGATTGCCAATCCACTGCTGGACAAAGTTCACAGTGTTTTGTCAATTCTGCAACTGCACCAGATGATGGAGCTCTTTCCTTCCTCTGCAAACATCAACATGGTTTGAAAATAAAGTATTTTTTCTCTGCGGCCGTGTTCAAGAGCATCAATTTTGCTCAGTATCTGATCACCGACTGAACAGAAAAATAGTGAGTATTCATTTGGGATGATTTGTAGATCAGTCAGTCTTTTGTCGGAGACTGCAATATAGTCAATTTCAAACACGACCAGGCAATTTTAACAATTATATTTACAAAGGTCTAAAGCTCAAAAGCCTCTGAAAGAAAGTCTATGGTAGGTGACAGTCCCATCAGTTGAAAAATCAAACATATGAGGCACTAGACAACTGAGTTGTGACACTTCCTCTGTCTACCTTACTGTAGACTCAGCGTATGGCCCAGTTGTCACGACTTCCGCCTAGGCTGCCTCCCCTCCTTGTTCGGGCAGGTTTCGGCGTTCGGCGTCACCAGCTTACTAGCTACTGCCGATCCATTTATCATCACTCCATTTGTCTTGTCTTCAATCACACACACCTGGTCCTTATTCCCTCATTAGTCATGGTATAAGTGTTCCCTCTGCTTCCTTGTCTTTGTGGGTGATTGTATATTGTGGAATTTGTGTAGCTCGGTGGAGCTCGTGTATTGTGTATCGACGGAAGTATTCTCCCGTGTGCCTTGTATTTTCCAGTGCGCCTGTTTTGTGCCCTGGAGTGTGTTTGATGCATTTCTGCATAATCCTGTATTTTGTGGATTAAAGCCTATTATTCTGTGATTTACCCTCCTGCGCCTGACTTCTTCAACACCACCTCATCACAGAATCACCCACCCGATATGGAGTCAGCGGGAGAGACGCACATGCCTGGAGTCGTGGAACGGGTCCAGAAGCATTCAACTATGCTAGCCAGCTTGGGTGAAGCGATGGGTCGGCTTCTTCAGGTCGTCCAACGCCTGGAGAGGAAAAAGCCTGATCCGTCGAGACCAGCTGGTCAACTGGATCCCGCCACCTACACCCCAGCACCCGGAGGGATCCAGATATCCCGACCAGGGGAGTTCGACGGGACAGCGGCGCTGTGCCAAGGATTTCTTCTCCAACTGGAGCTCTACTTCTCCAGCATCCGGCCGGTCGGAGCGGGAGAATGTGTCCACCCTCGTCTCCTACCTCTCGGGGAAAGCCCTGGAGTGGGCCAACGCGGTGTGGAACGAAGGAGGAGCCGCGTTGGAGAACTACGGGGAGTTCGCTCGCCTCTTCCGGGCAGTCTTCGATCACCCGCCCGAGGGTCGAGAGGCGGGCGAGCGGCTGGTCCACCTGAGGCAGGGGACGAGGACTGCGCAGGACTTCTCATTGGAGTTTTGAACTCTGGCAGCTGGGTCCGGGTGGAACGAGCCGGCCCTGATCGACCAGTCCGGTGCCATCTGCGAGAGGACGTCCGACGGGAGCTAGCCTGCCGTGACACCATGTTGTCCTTCTCGCAACTGGTGGACATGGCCATTCGTTTGGATAACCTGCTGGCAACCAGAGGACATCCTGGAGGAGGTCTGCCCGTTTCCATCCCGGCCGACTCGGATCCAGAACCGATGGAGATGGGTGGAACCGCTAGCCGAGAGAGCGGAGGACGACAGCGCCAGTGCCACAATGGTCGCGCGAAGGGACATTTCACCACACGTTGTCGCAACGCTCTTCTGGGTTTGGAGGCGGCAGGTATTCTCGCATCACCCCAGGTATCGAACACCCACACTCGTTCAGAGCCCTCTGCTGCGCACTGTAAAATACTCGTCTCCTTTCCTGAGCACATGGATGTTCCCCAGTATAAGGCGCTAGTCGATTCAGGCGCAGCTGGGAACTTTATGGACAGGGCATTCGCACACCATATAGGCATTCCATTGATTCCCCTATCCATTCCACGCCCCATCAGAGCACTTGATAGTCGACCATTAGGGTCCGGGTTGGTTAAGGAAGTTACTGCACCAGTCACCATGGTAACCCAGGAGACTCATTGTGAGCAGGTTACTTTTTCCATTATTGAGTCTCCTGCTTTCCCTGTGGTATACTCCACAACCCCACCTTCTCATGGCCGCAGAGGGTTCTCACGGGGTGGTCGCGAGAGTGTCAGGGTAGGTGTCTAGGTGTTTCCGTTGGTGCAACCACGGTGAAAAGTCCAGACGGTACCTCCACCGTGCGCATTCCCCCTGAATACCTCGATCTGGCGCAAGCGTTCTCTAAAACGCAGGCGACTAAATTACCACCTCATCGGGCGGGGGATTGCACGATAAACCTCCGGGTAGACGCTGTACCTCCCAGGAGTCATATATACCCCCTGTCACAGGCTGAAACGGTGGCTATGGAAACATATGTCACGAGTCCCTGTGCCAGGGGTATATATACGTCCCTCCACTTCACCCACCTCCTCGAGTTTCTTCTTTGTGAAGAAGGAGGACGGAGGTCTGCACCCGTGCATTGATTATCAACCACTGAACAGGGAGACGATAAGATTTAGCTATCCTCTCCCCCTCATTCCTTCAGTGATTGAATCAATGCATGGGGCGCGCTTCTTCACCAAATTAGATCTCAGGAGTGCGTACAACCTGGTGCGTATCCGAGCGGGAGATGAGTGGAAGACAGCATTCAGCACAACCACGGGGCATTATGAATACCTGGTGATGCCCTATGGTTTGATGAATGCTCCCTCAGTTTTCCAGTCCTTTGTGAACAAGGTGTTTCGGGACATGCTTGGTCGTGGTGTAGTGGTCTACATCGATGACATCCTGGTGTATTCCGCTACGTGCGCCGAGCATGTGTCCCTGGTTCACAAGGTGCTGGCCCGACTGTTGGAAAATGACCTTTATGCTAAGGCAGAGAAGTGTGTGTTTTTCCAGCAGTCCGCCTCCTTCCTTGGATACCGCATTTCCACCTCAGGTGTGGAGATGGAGGGAGATCGCATTTCAGCCGTGCGTAATTGGCTGACTCCAACCACGGTTAAGGAGGTGCAGCGCTTCCTTGGCTTTGCCAACTACTATCGGAGGTTTATCCGGGGCTTTGGCAAGGTCGCAGCTCCCATTACCTCCCTGTTGAAGGGTGGGCCGTCCCGGCTCTGCTGGTCTGTTGAGGCTGACCTGGCTTTCAGCAAACTACGGGGTCTGTTCACCTCAGCCTCAGTACTGGCCCACCCCGATTCATCACCACCGTTCGTAGTGGAGGTAGATGCGTCCGAGGTTGGGATAGGAGCTGTCCTGTCTCAACGCTCGGGTACGCCACCCAAGCTCCGCCCCTGAGCATTCTTTTCGAAGAAGCTCAGCCCGGCGGAGCAGAACTACGGCGTTGGTGATCGGGAGCTGTTGGCTGTTGTCCGAGCCTTGACCGTGTGGAGGCATTGGCTCGAGGGGGCAAAACACCCTTTCCTCGTCTGGACGGACCACCGTAACCTGGAGTACATCCGGGCAGCGAGGAGGCTGAATCCTTGCCAGGCCAGGTGGGCCCTATTCTTCACCCGGTTTGATTTCACTCTATCATACATCCCAGGTACGAAGAACGTGAAGGCAGACGGTGTTCATGCCATGGGCAGAATATGCCCAGAACTCTCTCCGCCACTCCTCCACTAACCTAACGCCTTTCCAGTGTATTCTAGGTTACCAACCGGTTCTGGCACCAGAGCCAGACCGAGGCTCCTGCGGTGGATGACTGGTTTCGGCGCACGGAGGAGAAGTGGGATGCTGCCCACGTTCACCTCCAACGCGCTGTGCGTCATCAGAAGGCCAACGCTGACCGCCACCGCAGTGAGGCCCCCATCTTTGTACTGGGGGGCCTCACTGGCTCTCGACCCGGAATCTGCCCCTCCGCCTGCCCTGCCAGAAGCTGAGCCCGCAGTTTGTGGGGCCGTTCAAACTCCTGAGGAGAGTCAACCAGGTCACTTATAGGTTATTACTTCCCCCTGATAACCGTATTAACCCCTCGTTTCATGTGTCTCTCCTCAGGCCGGTGGTAGCTGGTCCGCTCCAGGAGGCTGAGGTGGGTGTGGGAGGTCCCTCCACCTCCTCTGGACATCGAGGGGGCCCCGGCGTACTCTGTCCGTTCCATCCTGGATTCGAGGCGTCGGGTGGGGGGCCTTCAGTACCTCATGGAGTGGGTGGAGTACGGTCCGGAGGAACGGTGCTGGGTTCCGGTGAGGGATATCCTCGATCCCTCCATGTTACGGGATTTCCACTGTCGCCATCCGGCTCAACCTGCTCCCCGTCCTCCTGGCTGTCCCCGAGGCCGGGGTCGGCGCGCTGCTGGAGCCGTGCGTCAAGGGGGGGTACTGTCACGACTTGATGATAAATGGATCGGCAGTAGCTAGTAAGCCGGTGACGCCGAACGCCGAAACCTGCCCGAACAAGGGGGAGGGGGGGGGGGTACTGTCACGACCTCCGCCGAGGCTGCATCCCCTCCTTGTTCGGGCAGGTTTCGGCGTTCGGCGTCACCGGCTTACTAACTACTGCCGATCCATTTATCATCACTCCATTTGTATTGTCTTCAATCACACACCTGGTCCTTATTCCCTCATTAGTCATGGTATAAGTGTTCCCTCTGCTTCCTTGTCTGTGTGGGTGATTGTTTATTGTGGAGGTTTGTGTAGTTCGGTGGAGCTCGTGGAGCTCAGTTGGTAGAGCATGGCGTTTGCAACGCAGGGTTGTGGGTTCGTTTCCCACGGGGGGCCAGTATGAAAATGTATGCACTCACTAACTGTAAGTCACTCTGGATAAGAGCATCTGCTAAATGACTAAAATGTGTGCTTTGTTTTTTCCAGTGCGCCTGTTTTGTGACCTGGAGTGTGTTTGACGCATTTCTGCGTAATCCTGTATTTTGCGGATTAAAACCTATTATTCTGTGATTTACCCTCCTGCGCCTGACTTCTTCAACACCACCTCATCACACCAGTGAACACAGTGTAGATAATAGTGTCTGTCTAAAAGTAACAGAGACCTGGCAGCCTTATGGGCAATAGGTATCATACAATCTTGTGCTATCTAGAACTAAAAATGGTTCCATGGCTGTCCTCATAGGAGAACCCCTTTTGGTTCCACGTAGAACCCTTTTGGTTCCACGTAGAACCCTTTCGAGTTCCTTGTAGAACCCTTTGGGTTCTACATGGAACCCAAAGAGGTCTACCTGGAACCAAATAGGATCTACATGGAACCAAAAAGGGTTATCCAATGGGGACAGCCACAGAACCCTTTTGGAAATATTTGTGTACTGTGTAGGCCTACATTTGACACAAATTTTACCTACAGTGTTTTGCTTTGTTTTGTTTACATTTTAGTCATTTAGCAGACGCTCTTATCCAGAGCGACTTTACAGTTAGTGCATAATTTTTTTTTTTCTTCTCATACTTTCATCTTGATGCTTACAATAGCTCTTATAATGGGATGGAGACTTATATTCATGAAGACATTCAATTTGGTTATTCCGATTTAGTTGTGTTCAAAACCAATTGATTGTCAGGGTGCTTCTCTCGGGTCAGCGTCAACTCAATTTGGCTACCAAGGACACAAAGAAATACTTTTTCTCATACTGTTAAGTCCTTTTTAGCTTGGATGAGAGACAATTCAATTAGTTAAGAATGTCTGGTTAATTTAATTAGAGTGATTTGGCCTGTGGGAAAGCATCAAACACTATCTTTTGAGTGTGAGGAAAGGTTGATTCTATCAGACAGGCCACATATTGTCTGCTTTAGTAACTGATACAGTGGCTAAGTAGGGGGCCAAAATAAGCTTAGACATCAGGTAAGGTAAGGCTGATCTATGAAACTCACTCCATGTCTGAATCAGCATGACTCAGTGGATACAACTTAGGTGTATCAGGTAAACAGATCCCACACAAAGCTCCCCTTTTCCCTGTCCTCACAGACCTTAGTGGTGTCATTGACTTTTGCTGTGTCTGAGCTGAGGTAATAGATATTACTTTGCAGGTCCCAAGTGACCCTAACATACACCATTGAACAACTACTACATTTGTCTTATTGTCCAGTATGAAAGTTCATAGTATCCAAAACTCTCAGTGTACAATAGCACACACATGTTTAACAACACAAGTTTTGCTGTGCCCGTAAGTTTACCAAAGGGCTTTACTTGTCTATAGAATATTTTTTATGCAACCTCAGCAAAGTATATAGATGCCATTCTCCCTTTCTTACTGAACACTTAAATGTATATATAGGTAATAATAGAGGCTTTGATACATGAAGACTTGGATAATGAGTGGGTGTTGCAGAGGCAGCAAAGAGAGAGAAAGTCACTGTAATTACATAAGCTTTTTCCCCCTTAGGACGTTAGATCATAGTTAGATCATAGTGATTTGAGCTGTACTATACACCCAACTACTCCTTAAGCGTCTAACATTTGAAATGCCCAAGACTGTGGTCAAGGTCAGGGCTTAGCTAAGATATTCAATTTTCTTTATTTCTCCCTTCTTTCCTTCCTCTCTGCCCTTAAGGTTTTTATCCTCCTCCATAGGCAACAATAAAGTGCAGTTTTGGGATGTTTTTAGCTGTCAATGGCCATATCGTCTTGTAGGATTCAACCATTAAAAACCGATAGTGTGTCTGTGAACTGTCTGCTGTCTTGTCTAGACTGTGAAACATGCCATCTCTATACGATTCTTCCATGTTAGTGAGATATTTCACCAGGTCTCCACTGTGTGTTGTAATGAAGTGGAGCTATAGCCCTGGAGACTATCAATAGGAGGTTGTGAAATTGACTATTTTGTCTATACAACAATACAGGGTTTATAGTGAATCTCCTGACCTCGCCAGGTTCATGCAATCTCTCAGTGACGGGACATTGACACATTCTTTTCTCTCTCCTCAGGTAGAGCCATTCAGCCAAAGCCTGTGCTGTGTGGGTGTACTGTGCACTATGTTTATTGGACCATGTGGGCCTATGCACCAAACCACAAATCACTGAGAAAAGGAGCAGACAAAAACAATAGTGCTGTCAGAGTCAGCTGTGAAAGTCTGCATGTTTTAGTCATTAAGTTGAGAAATAGCTAAGGAGTAGCCGAGGAGGACTGCCACTGAAACTTTGTCATCTCCTGCTTGCTGTTCAAACACGTTCTCTAGAGTTCTGTTTATACCTGGTTCTAACATGCGTCCTTTGTCTTGATCTTGTCCACATTCTGATTGTGTCCACATTTTTAGACAGGTGAAGACAATTAAAATACTAATTGTGATCTGATTGTAATCAGATCTTCCTGCCCACCTCTGGAGGTAGTCAGGGACTCATTGTATCTGGATCAATCAAGTGTAAACAGATATGGATGGTCAAACCATTTAAATCATCATTATACCGGTCTCTAAAATCATTGACAGGTAGCACCATTGACTTATGGAATCAGTAATTGCCTTAGAATAAATAAATAAATATTATTTTGACATAATATCTGTCAAATAATTTGCATACAGGGAAACCTGGCATCGAAAATAAGATCTGGTGCAACCAATTACCTTCAGAAGTCACATAATTAGTTAAATAAAGTCCACCTGTGTGCAATCTAAGTGTCACATGATCTCAGTATATATACCCCTATTCTGAAAGGCCCCAGAGTCTGCAACACCACTAAGCAAGGGGCACCACCAAGCAAGCGGCACCATGAAGACCAAGGAGCTCTCCAAACAGGTCAGGGACAAAGTTGTGGAGAAGTACAGATCAGGGTTGGGTTATAAAAAAATATCAGAAACTTTGAACATCCCACGGAGCACCATTAAATCCATTATTAAAAAATGGAAAGAATATGGCATCACAACAAACCTACCAAGAGAGGGCCGCCCACCAAAACTCATGGACCAGGCAATGAGGGCATTAATCAGAGAGGCAACAAAGAGACCAAAGATAACCCTGAAGGAGCTGCAAAGCTCCACAGTGGAGATTGGAGTATCTGTCCATAGGACCACTTTAAGCCATACACTCCACAGAGCTGGGCTTTACGGAAGAGTGGCCAGAAAAAAGCCATTGCTTAAAGAAAAAAATAAGCAAACACGTTTGGTGTTTGCCAAAATGCATGTGGGAGACTCCCCAAACATATGGAAGAATGTACTCTGGTCAGATGAGACTAAAATATAGCTTTTTGGCCATAAAGGAAAACGCTATGTCTGGCGCAAACCCAACACCTCTCATCACTCTGAGAACACCATCCCCACAGTGAAGCATGGTGGTGGCAGCATCATGCTGTGGGGATGTTTTTCATTGGCAGGGGCTGGGAAACTGGTCAGAATTAAAGGAGTGATGGATGGCGCTAAATACAGGGAAATTCTTGAGGGAAACCTGTTTCAGTCTTCCAGAGATTTGAGACTGGGACGGAGGTTCACCTTCCAGCAGAACAATGACCCTAAGCATACTGCTAAAGCAATACTCGAGTGGTTTAAGGGGAAACATTTACATGTCTTGGAATGGCCTAGTCAAAGCCCAGACCTCAATCCAATTGAGAATCTGTGGTATGACTTAAAGATTGCTGTACACCAGTGGAACCCACCCAACTTGAAGGAGCTGGAGCAGTTTTGCCTTGAAGAATGGGCAAAAATCCCAGTGGCTAGATGTGCCAACCTTATAGAGACATACCCCAAGAGACTTGCAGCTGTAATTGCTGCAAAAGGTGGCTCTACAAACTATTGACTTTGGGGGTGAATAGTTATGCATGCTCAAGTAAAAAAATATATTTTGCATCTTCAAAGTGGTAGGCATGTTGTGTATATCAAATGATACAAACCCCCCCAAAATCTATTTTAATTCCAGGTTGTAAGGCAACAAAATAGGAAAAATGCCAAGGGGGGTGAATACATTTGCAAGCCACTGTAAGGTTAGGCAACATTATGCTTCCCAGGTAACACTAACAAAATGTACTGTTCTTTTTAGTGAATGAGATTGTTTGATATACACATAACAATTATGAATAAAAATACATATTTGGTCCGTTAAGATGAATACATACTTTATTTTCCTCTTAGTTGTATTTATTTCACACGATCAGTTTGAAACAGTGTATCAAACCACTGAAATCTGTATACATGATTGCATGAACCTATAAGACACTGTACACAGAAATGTATATTGTAATTGGTATCACACTGGGCTGAACTACACTCCAATGTATTTTGTAACAAGATACTTTCAAGAGCTGTGATTTGTATTTTCATTTTTTATAGCGGTTCACCATTTTGTGGCTCCCTTTCACCTTGCATTGGTATCAGAAGTCTGATAGCACAATGGTGTGATAAGAGCGTCTACTAAATGAATTAAATATAAATGTGTATGTAAAAATGAGCTCATAGCAAGTTTAGGAGAACTTACGCAGCAGGTTAGGAGAATTCACGTAGCAGGTTAGAAGAATTAGGTTAAGCTGTATCCCATCTAGACATGACCCCTAAACAAGGCCAATAATAATACCCAGTGTGCTTTGTACTTCATTTTGGTATGTTCATTTTCACATATACAGTCAGTGCATTCAACTAAGGTAGATAAACAACAACATATCACAGTCATAGCAAGTAAAATGTTTCTGTAACCGTTACTAAGAATGTTGTTGCTGTTCGGGCCGGCTACTTGCAAAAGTATTTCTGTATTTTAAAATACAAAACAAATGTATTTTAATTAAATACATTTCAAAATACAAGTATTTTGTTGTTTATTTTGATACATTGATCTTTATGGTATTTTATAATTGTATTCTGTAATTGTATTCTGTAATTGTATTTTGTACTTGTATCCATCTCTGACTTTACATGCAAGCAGCCCAGACATGACCTTTGACATTTTGGCCATTTCAGAGTGTGCAGGAGCAAACACCAATACACTATAAACTATATTACATCTCATAAATATACAACTTTTGATCAAGATAATATTACAATAATTCAATAAAAAGTATTGAATTACATATTATATTACTGTTATAACAAAGGAGAAACATGTTTGCATTTTCCAGCCCCAATGATTAAAGTTTAGAAAAGTGTGTACAGAGGGATCTCAAGTTATACAGTCATACAGTATTCAAAGTTCAAGTGGCATCAGAAGTACAATGCACCATGTTTCACCGGTGAGTACGAGCAAAATCAAAACAAGTTCATCTAATACTAAGATTAGCAAAAAGAGAAGATGGTATACAATGTTTGGTCACAGAGTTCACAAGCTATTTTGTGCAAATGAACAGTTGATCAAAAACCTTAAACCCCAAATGGATTTTAAGCAACTGTGGGTCTTGAGATATAAACAGACCAACAAATATGAGGCAGAAGCTACTTCTGAGAGTGAGAAGTTGAGAACATGTTCATTTGATAGAGATAATACTTGGGCATTTTAAATGGAACTGGACATACTCTGCATAACACATTACAGCATTAAAAGTACAGTAGTGCTACTTTAACCCTTCATCACTCTTCTCTCCAGTTAAACCCCTCCACCCACCCATCCACCCATCCATCCATCCATCCATCCATCCATGCATCCATCCATTCTCTCTTTCCACAGGGTGATTCAAGTGTCCTTTGTAATGGAAGCTACGTGGCTTTTCTCCCAACACCCAAACACGACCAGTCACGTTCTCGCCAGAGGCCCCTGGCACATGAGGGGCCCTCTTTCTGCGTTCTTCATGGCCTGGCCCGGGGCCCCTCGGGGTCCTCACACCCCAGTAGTGTTGGCCCAGGTAGGGAATGTATCTAGGTGGAACATGGCCCTGCCCCAGCTGTTGATGGCCAGAGTGATACACAGGATGCCGATGATGTTCATTACTATACCTGTCCTAGCCTGGGAGAGAGAGAGGTGCAATGAATTTCAAGTTCTGTTTGCAATCATTCATACTGGAAAGGCAATCAAATGATGTGGCCTAGGACAATTGTCCTCAAATTATTAGTAAATGACACATTAAGAATTTTCCTAAATTGATTTAGGATTTTTTTGCTATTATTGATTTTTGTTAATGAATAATAAGATTGACAATGCAGTAGATCATATTCTCTTTATTGAATGATGTACTTTAACTCACCATGTCAGAAACCTTGAGGTAGCCATATGAGAAGACGATAGCATTGGGCGGTGTGGCCACAGGTAACATGAAGGCAAAGGAGGCGCTGAGAGTACAAGGCACCATGACGTACAGAGGATTCATTCCAATGGACTGGGACTGAAATAAACACACAGACACACATCTTCAGCTGTCTGCGCCTGGGCTGAGGAGGACACTCCTAGATTGAGTCCCAAATGGCACCCTTTTCCCTACATAGTGCACTACTTTTGACCAGAGGCCATGCACCCTAGTCAAAAGTAGTGCACTATATACAGAATAGGGTGCCATTTGGGACACATCCCTAATGACAACACTCTAGTCTGTGGTGCTGCTTTTCTGCACCGTAATCACTTGCTCATAACTATCTGATTTTAGTGTTTGTAATTCTAGGGTTCAAAATCGTCCATTAGGCGTGTGTAATTAAGATGTAATTCTTATGCATGCTAAGTTGTTTGGGGTCTGAGTCATGGCAGGCAGGCAAAATGGAAACACACCACAGATGTCTCCAGAAAGGTGTAGAACCACAGTGTAATAGCAAAACATAGATTAGAATGGAAGCCTCTGTAGTTTGAAAATTAATAATGGCTGAGATTAATACTGGCTGAGATTATTTTTCATGTCATAATTCTCATTCCTCTGGCAGGCTTTTCCTCAACGGATATAATGGATATTATATCATTTAGTTGGATTCATTTTTGTAGCAGTTTGGAAAGACAATACAGACATAAAACAAGCAGCTAGACACAAAAGCACACATCCTAGCAGCGTCTCTTTCCCAGACTTCCCTGTAAGTAGTAGTTGGTTCACTAACCCCATTTCTCTTCCTATCCTTCTCGCTCTTTCACTCACCCTTTTCTACACTTATGTCATCTTCATGCACTCCTGTTGGCTTTGACCTCAATAAATCCCTCTCTCTATACCCCAGCTTGGAACATTCTGGCATGGCCCAGCTTGGATCCTCGCTGAGTGCTTGGGCACTGGGCACAGTGATACCATTCATCAGTGTGGATGGGGGTGGGCACCAGGACAAGCCACGGAGCTCAATTGGTGTGTTTGGCAGGGTGGCTATAGAAGGAGGGGCCCAGGGAAGGGGACCAAATGTATTCATCCCAAATGACTAACAACTACAGGCCAGGGCAACCAAACAAGGACATGTAGGCCGGCTTCCACTGGGAGTAGTTTCAGTGCTACACTCCTATAGGGGAGATTTCTGAATGAGCTTACATTGGTAAATACTGTACTTCACAACAAGGAGCTACAGTGTTCAGCCCATTGCAAGTAGTCTACTACTACTGCTGCATGTACTGTACGTGTCTGCGTGTCAGAGCAGTTTACCAGACTGGATAGCTATTGTATTCCTGCTTCCAGTTGTGTAATACTGTAATATTGTGTTGTAGTGTAGCATTGTATAGTATTGTAGTATTGTGTAGTATTGTGTAGTATTGTAATATTGTGTAGTATTGTAGTATTGTGTAGGATTGCAGTATTGTGTAGTATTGTGCAGTAGTGTAGTATTATGAAGTATTGTGTAGTATTGTGTAGTGGTGTAGTATTGTGTAGTATTGTGTAGTAGGGCCTAGTATTGTGTTATTAATACATAGCGGCGTGTTGAGTCTTACCATTGAGGCGAGGACAGGTAGGAAGAGAGTGGCCGTGGCCACGTTACTGGTGCACTCTGTGAAGATGGCGATCAGCAGACACAGGATGATAGCGATGGCCCAGGGTGGGATGGTGTGGAGGGGAGTCATCTGGTCCCCCATCCACTTAGACAGACCTGACTCCTGCAGGGGCACATACATAACCATAACCATACAATCAGTCTCAAACAACCATGGCACTCTTCATATGGTGTCGGATACATTACCAGACCCACATACATCTATATATGTACAAGTACGGTAACTACCAAAATAAAGGAAACACTTGCTTAGGGTCATGTAAAAAAATGCACAGTTGCCCGTTATTTTGGCTACCATGGCTAGAAGAAGAGATCTCAGTGACTTTGAAAGAGGGGTTTCAAAGGAGCATAGGGGGTTTAAAGTGTGTGCGTGTGTGTGTGTGTGTGTGTGTGTGTGTGTGTGTGTGTGTGTGTGTGTGTGTGTGTGTGTGTGTGTGTGTGTGTGTGTGTGTATTTGTGTTTGTGTGTGTCTCAGTCACCAGATCTCAACCCACATATGAGAGATTCTGGAGTGGCGCCAGAGACAGCGTTTTCCATCACCATCAACAAAACACCAAAATATGAAATTTCTCGTGGAAGAATGGTGTCTCATCCCTCCAATAGAGTTCCAGACACTTGTAGAAACTATGCCAAGACGCTTTGTGCTCGTTGTGGCCTAACGCCCTATTAATACACTTTATGTTGGTGTTTCGTTTCCTTTATTTTGGCAGTTACCTGTACATACTGTGTACGGTATGCAAAGACAGAAAGGTGGATTTTAGTGTACTTTAGTGGCTAAGTAAGCAGCTGATATGTTACATGTGTCATCCCACATTATATGCCATATGTTTCATTGTACTTGGGAAGTGAACAGGGTAGAGCTATGTTGACTAAGCAAAAATGTCACTTTGTCACAAAGATCCCGATGAAATGTGGGATGATTCAATTCTCAGTGGGGATCTGACTTTTTTGGTTAAAAAGTTTCTGTGGAAAGCAACCAAAGATTACACCATACATATATATAATCTTAATTTGAGCCAGTTTGCTACAGCAAGAAAATAATCCTGTAGCAACAGGAAATGAATTATTATGTGATTTATAATGAACTAACATTTTTAAAGGGGTTGACACATTTTTCGTACAAACTTCAGAAGCCTTTTGTAAACCTCAAATACACTACACATTTTACATTTCCTGCATGTCAGGAAAGTTATCCTGCAACAGGGTGATCCTACATCTGTACATGTATGTACATACTGGCCCTGTCTCTCACCTCACTGCCTTTGGCCAGGGCGAACCCTCCCCCCAAGAGGAGAACGATGCTCCAGGGTAACTTCTTCTGGGCCACCTTCCAAGTAAGCAGAGCTGGTGTGGAGCCAGCCGGGTGCTGGTGCTCTGTAGAGGGGTTAACAAATCACTGTTACAGACATGCCATTGTAATGGTCTTCAAGTCTTCATATCCTTAGATACTAAAGTAGCATACTCAAGATCAGGTACCGTGATTGTTACATTTTATGTGTGGTTTAAAACATGGTTTACCAGTGTCAAAGCTTTGGGACCTCCTGCAGCAGAAGCGTGGGGCCTTGGAAGGCAGGACAAAGAGAAGGACAGCGATGAACACTGCCACTGTGGCATCAGTTACATACCTGGAGGGAAGAACGGATAAAGATAGCGTGACTATCTGTCAGCATTCAGACACACAATTCATGTTTTCTTGCTTATTTATTCTTGTGAAGTATTGAAGTATGTGGGAAGTGAGATACACTACATGACCAAAAGTATGTGAACACCTGCTCGTCGAACATCTCATTCCACAATCATGGGCATTAATATGGATTTGGTCCCCCCTTTGCTGCTATAACAGCCTCCACTCTTCTGGGAAGGATTTCCACTAGATGTTGGAACATTGCTGCAGGGACTTGCTTCCATTCAGCCACAAGAGCATTAGTGAGGTCGGGCACTGATGTTGGGTGATTAGGCCTGGCTCACAATCCGCATTCCAATTCATCCCAAAGGTGTTCAATGGGGTTGAGGTCAGGGCTCTGTGCAGGCCAGTCAAGTTCTTCCACACCAATCTCGACAAACTATTTCTGTATGGACCTCGCTTTGTGCACGGAGGCATTGTCATGCTGAAACAGGAAAGGGCCTTCCCCAAACTGTTTGCCACAAAGTTGGAAGCACAGAATTGTCTAGATTGTCATTATACGCTGTAGCGTTAAGATTTCCCTTCACTGGAACTAAGGGGCCTAGCCTGAACCGTGGAAAACAGCCCCAGACCATTATTCCACCTCCACCAAATTTTACAGTTGCCACTATGCATTGGGACAGGTAGCGTTCTCCTGGCATCTGCCAAATCCAGATTAATCCGTAGGACTGCCAGATGGTGAAGCGTGATTAATCACTCCAGAGAACGCGTTTCCACTGCTCCAGAGTCCAATGGCGGCGAGCTTTACACCACTCCAGCCGACGCTTGTCATTGCACATGGTGATCTTAGGCTTGTGTGCGGCTGCTCGGCCATGGAAACCCATTTCATGAAGCTCCCGATGAACAGTTCTTATGCTGACGTTGCTTCCAGAGGCAGTTTGGAACTCGGTAGTGAGTGTCCCGTTCTGTGAGCTTGTGTGGCCTACCACTTCGCGGCTGAGCCGTTGTTGCTCCTAGACGTTTCCACTTCACAATAACAGCATTGACAAATAACAGGACTTACAGTTGACCGGGGCAGCTCTAGCAGGGCAGAAATTTGACAAACTGACTTGTTGGAAAGGTGGCATCCTATGACAGTGCCACGTTGAAAGTCACTGAGCTCTTCAGTAAGGCCATTCTACTGCCAATGTTTGTATATGGAGATTGCATGGCTGTGTGCTCAATTTTATACACCTGTAAATAGCCAAATCCACTAATTTGAACAGGTGTCCACATACGTTTGTATATATAGTGTATAATTTGTCAATCTAATGTTTTTGTAACGGTCTCAAGTCTTTTTTTGTATTGATTAGGGCTGCGTCTCAAATGGCACCATATTCCCTTTATGGCTCACTACTTTTGACCAGAGCAATATGGGCCCTGGTCAAAAGTAGTGAACTATAAAGGGAATAGAATGCCATTTGAAAAGTATACCAGGCCTGTGTAATATGCTGTGTATGTACTGTGTAGTATTTATGAAGAGTAAAGGGCCGTACTCTGCGTCAGTGTTGAAGATGTATGTGGCCCAGCCTGCCACGAAGCCAGGATCTCTGGTGAACCACAGAACCACCAGACAACTGAACAGACCCAGCACACTCAGCTCTCCAAAAGACATTGAGCCCAGCTGACGATGCTGCTCCTTGATCACATTATATACAGCTATCTCTTTCTCTGTCTTCGCTGACCCACAGCCCCACGTCTTCTTAAAACTGGGAATGGAGGGAGAGAAAGGGGTTTAGGCTTATAGGGTGATTCAGCAGTAAATCGAATTCAGTAGAGTGATGAATGAGGATGATCTCTGACTGAAAGATAAAACATCATCTTATGATCTGAAACTCACTTGAATCCCATGAAGACAAACTGCAGCCAGAGCCAAGCCAGGGTCAGCATCAGGATCATGTTGGGGAAAGCAAAGCCGAACCAGGACGCAAAGTTGATGACATCTCCATTGTCAGGAAACAGCCTGAGGGAAAGATAAAATATTATTAACATTAACGCATAAAGAAAAACATGATTTGAAAGATACATGATTTGAAAGTACTGAAATACACTGAGGACACAATCCATAGCTGAAAGTACTGAAATACACTGAGGACACAATCCATAGCTGAAAGTACTGAAATACACTGAGGACACAATCCATAGCTGAAAGTACTGAAATACACTGAGGACACAATCCATAGCTGAAAGTACTGAAATACACTGAGGACACAATCCATAGCTGAAAGTACTGAAATACACTGAGGACACAATCCATAGCTGAAAGTACCCACTGGTTCATCTGTCCCTTGAGCACCAGGTTGGGTCCAGTCCCTGTGAGGGTGGCAGTGCCCCCGATGCTGGCAGCGTAGCAGACACACAGCGTCATGCCCTTACACATCTTCTTCTTGTCTGCAGCCTCCTTACGCTGGATAGCCTCCATAAACGGGTCTAAACAGGTCACCACAACTGGACAAACACAGTCCAAATAGGAACGTTAACATAGCCCAAATAGTCTCAAAGCAAACATTTGCAATGCACACTGCTCATACATATGCTCCCTAATAAGCTTACATGGTCCCCGAGCTCATTCAATGGATAATAACCCCTTTCATTAAACGCACAAATGAACTGTTCATTAATTTGTCCTTCTCTGCTCAGTGCTCACCATGTCCCTCTGCCTGTTTCTCTGTTTGTTTGCTGTCAGTGGTGTCCTGAAGCTGGGTACCCTCCTCAGTACTGAGGATCACAGGCATCTCAGTCTCTTTGTAGTTGTTGAGCTGCTCCAGAACAGCCTGGACGATGGGTACCATCATGGCTGTGGTGGCTGTGTTACTGATCCACATGGACAGGAAGGCTGTCACCCCCATGAAGCCCAGCATCAGACTGGAAAGAGAGGAAATCATAGAATGACAGAGAATCATAGCAATTATAGGATCTCCATGGAGGAAACACAGGCCTCAGCAAAGAAATGTGGAATAAGAATATTCTGTAACACTTTACTTAAAGCATGGCATACAGGTTTAATGCTTTATAACTTGTTATAAGCATGTATGAGCTTTAAGAAGGTCTTATAACAAGGCTTATAAAATGTTATATTCATCTATGCATAAAATTGGCAAAGTGTCTCAATGGGCTTTACTGAGATGGATCAGACCAAGTAAAAGGCAGAATACCCTCTGACACAGAGAGAGTGAAATGTTAGGTAATGTGTCCACATCATGTACAGTTGAAGTCGGAAGTTTACATACACTTAGGTTGGAGTCATTAAAACTCGTTTTTCAACCACTCCACAAATGTATTGTTTACAAACTATAGTTTTGGCAAGTCGGTTAGGACATCTACTTCGTGCATGACACAAGTAATTTTTCCAACAATTGTTTACAGACAGATTATTTCACTTATAATTCACTGTATCACAATTCCAGTGGGTCGGTAGTTTACATACACTAAGTTGACTGTGCCTTTAAACAGCTTGGAAAATTCCAGAAAATGGTGTCATGGCTTTAGAAGCTTCTGATAGGCTAATTGACATCATTTGAGTCAATTGGAGGTGTACCTGTGGATGTATTTCAAGGCCTAACTTCAAACTCAGTGCCTCTTTGCTTGACATCATGGGAAAATGAAAACAAATCAGTCAAGAAAAAAAATTGTAGACCTCCACAAGTCTGGTTCATCCTTGGGAGCAATTTCCAAACACCTGAAGGTACCACGTTCATCTGTAAAAAAACAATAGTACGCAAGTATAAACACCATGGGACCACGTAGCCGTCATACCGCTCAGGAAGGAGAGTTCTGTCTCGTAGAGATGAACATACTTTGGTGCGAAAAGTGCAAATCAATCCCAGAACAACAACAAAGGACCTTGTGAAGATGCTGGAGGAAACAGGTACAAAAGTATCTATATCCACAGTAAAATGAGTCCTATATCGACATAACCTGAAAGGCCGCTCAGCAAGGAAGAAGCCACTGCTCCAAAACCGCCATAAAAAAGCCAGACTACTGTTTGCAACTGCACATGGGGACAAAGATCGTACTTTTTGGAGAAATGTCCTCTGGTCTGATGAAACAAAAATAGAACTGTTTGGCCATAATGACCATCGTTATGTTTGGAGGACAAAGGGGGACTTGCAAACCGAAGAACACCATCCCAACCGTAAAGCACGGGGGTGGCAGCATCATGCTGTGGGGGTGCTTTGCTGCAGGAGGGACTGGTGCACTTCACAAAATAGATGGTATCATGAGGAAGGAAAATTATGTGGATATATTGAAGCAACATCTCAAGACATCAGTCAGGAAGTTAAAGCTTGGGTCTTCCAAATGGACAATGACCCCAAGCATACTTCCAAAGTTGTGGCAAAATGGCTTAAGGACAACAAAGTCAAGGTTTTGGAGTGGCCATCACAATCCTATAGAACATTTGTGGGCAAAGCATGTGCGAGCAAGGAGGCCTACAAACCTGACTCAGTTACACCAGCTCTGTCAGGAGGAATGGGCCAAAATTCACCCAACTTATTGTGGGAAGCTTGTGGAAGGCTACCCGAAACGTTTGACCGAAGTTAAACAATTTAAAGGCAATGCTACCATATACTAATTGAGTGTATGTAAACTTCTGACCCACTGGGAATGTGATGAAAGAAATAAAAGCTTAAATAAATCATTTTCTCTACTATTATTCTGACATTTCACATTCTTAAAATAAAGTGGTGATCCTAACTGACAGGGAATTTTTACTAGGATTAAATGTCAGGAGTTGTGAAAAACTGAGTTTAAATGTATTTGGCTAAGGTTTATGTCAATTTCTGACTTCAACTGTATAATGGCAAGGTCAATACAATATAATATACCTGTAGATAGTCATAAAGATGAACGGATTTCCCTTCTCTAGAGATATATATATCGGGGGATTTGTATTGATGGGTTAGTTAGTTAGCTAATTTAGTTAGTTACAGTGGCTTGCAAAAGTATTCACCCCCCTTAGCATTTTTCCTATTTTGTTGCCTTACAACCTGGAATTAAAATGGATTTTGGGGGGGTTTGTATCATTTGTTTTACACAACATGCCTACCACTTTGAAGATGCAAAATATTTTTTATTGTGAAACAAACAAGAAATAAGACAAAAAAACTGAAAACTTGAGCGTGCATAACTATTCACCCCCCCAAAGTCAATACTTTGTAGAGCCACCGTTTGCAGCAATCACAGCTGCATGTCTCTTGGGGTATGTTTCTATAAGCTTGGCACATCTAGCCACTGGGATTTTTGCCCATTCTTCAAGGCAAAACTGCTCCAGCTCCTTCAAGTTGGATGGGTTCCGCTGGTGTACAGCAATCTTTAAGTCATACCACAGATTATCAATTGGATTGAGGTTTGGGCTTTGACTAGGCCATTCCAAGACATGTAAATGTTTCCCCTTAAACCACTCGAGTGTTGCTTTAGCAGTATGCTTAGGGTCATTGTTCTGCTGGAAGGTGAACCTCCGTCCCAGTCTCAAATCTCTGGAAGACTGAAACAGGTTTCCCTCAAGAATTTCCCTGTATTTAGCGCCATCCATCATTCCTTCAATTCTGACCAGTTTCCCAGTCCCTGCCGATGACAAACATCCCCACAGCATGATGCTGCCACCACCATGCTGGATGGCGTTCTCGGGGTGATGAGAGGTGTTGGGTTTGCGCCAGACATAGCGTTTTCCTTGATGGCCAAAAACCTACATTTTAGTCTCATCTGACCAGAGTACCTTCTTCCATATGTTTGAGGAGTCTCTCACATGCCTTTTGGCGAACACCAAATGTGTTTGCTTATTTTTTTCTTTAAGCAGTGGCTTTTTTTCTGGCCACTCTCCCGTAAATCCCAGCTCTGTGGAATGTACGGCTTAAAGTGGTCCTATGGACAGATACTCTAATCTCTGCTGTGGAGCTTTGCAGCTCCTTCAGGGTTATCTTTTGTCTCTTTGTTGCCTCTCTGATTAATGCCATCCTTGTCTGGTCCGTGTGTTTTTGTGGGCGTCCCTCTCTTGGCAAGTTTGTTGTGGTGCCATATTCTTTCCATTTTTTAATAATGGATTTAATGGTGCTCTGTGGGATGTTCAAAGTTTCTGATATTTTTTTATAACCCTACCCTGATCTGTACTTATCCACAACTTTGTCCCTGACCTGTTTGGAGAGATCCTTGGTCTTCATGATGCCGCTTGCTTGGTGGTGCCCCTTGCTTAGTGGTGTTGCAGACTCTGGGGCCTTTCAGAACAGGTGTATATATACTGAGATCATGTGACACTTAGATTGCACACAGGTGGACTTTATTTAAATAAGTATGTGACTTCTGAAGGTAATTGGTTGCACCAGATCTTATTTAGGGACTTCATAGCAAAGTGGGTGAATACATATGCACGCACCACTTTTATTTTAAGAATTTTTTGAAACGTTATTTTTTAAATTTCACTTCACCAATTTGGACTATTTTGTGTATGTCCATTACATGAAATCCAAATAAAAATCAATTTAAATTACAGGTTGTAATGCAACAAAATTGGAAAAATGCCAAGGGGGATGAATACTTTTGCAAGGCACTGTAGTTAGTTAGTTAGTTAGTTAGTTAGTTAGTTAGTTAGTTGAGGGTCACTCACAGAGCAGGGCGCACCCCTACAAAGAGCAGCACTCGGAGGGCAATGCGTTTGTGCAGGTTCCAGTGCTCCACTGCCACCGCCACCATCAGTCCTCCCACAAACAGCATGTTGGTGTCCTTCAGGTACTGCATACACACCTGGAAGACACACACAGACAAGTGACTCATGGGTCCATATTGTATTTGTGTAAGCTCATGCAAACATCTACCAATACTGTATCTACTAAAACAATGTGCAGACACCATTGTGAAGTATACTGAACAAAAATATAAACGCAACATGCAACAATTTCAACGATTATACTGAGTTACAGTTCATATAAGGAAATCAGTCAATTGAAATAAATTCATTAGGCCCTAATCTATGGATTTCACATGACTGGGCAGGGAAGCAGCTCTGGGTGGGCCTGGGAGGGCATAGGCCCACCCACTTGGGAGCCAAGCCCACCCACTGGGGAGCCAGACCCAGCCAATCAGAATGAGTTTTTCCCCACAAAAGGGCTTTATTACAGACATAAATACTCCTCAGTTTCATCAGCTGTCCGGGTGGCTGGTCTCAGACGATCCCGCAGGTGAAGAAGCCAGATATGGAGGTCCTGGGCTGGCGTGGTTACACATGGTCTGCAGTTGTGAGGCCGGTTGGACGTATTGCCAAATTCTCTAAAACAATGTTGGAGGTGGCTTATGGTAGAGAAATGAACATTACATTCTCTGGCAACAGCTCTGTTGGACATTCCTGCAGTCAGCATGCCAATTGCATGCTCCCTCAAAACTTGAGACATCTGTGACATTGTGTTGTGTGACAAAACTGCACATTTTAGAGTGGCCTTTTATTGTCTCCAGCACAAGGTTCACCTGTGTAATGATCATGCTGTTTAATCAGCTTCTTGATATGCCACACCTGTCAGGTGGATGGATTGTCTTGGCAAAGGAGAAATGCTCACTAACAGGGATGTAAACAAATTTGTGCGTATGGAACATTTCTGGGACCTTTTATTTCAGCTCATGAAACATGGGACCAATACTTTACATGTTGCGTTTATATTTTTGTTCAGTATATATTGAATATCAGTAGGCTACTATAGTACAGTTTCATTAGTACAGTTTTATAGTAGTTTCTTCATCATGTTATTAAAAGGTCTTCATGGCATGCAGTAGAGGCTGTCTTACGTCTTTGGACTGCATGATGCCAAACATGGGGAAGAGGACAGCAGGGAGCAGGGCAGTGACAGCCAGCGGTAAGGCCTCTGTACACCAGTACACTGCCATCAGGATGATCACATAGGCACATGCTGCCTCCTGCACAACACATACATAGGATCCAACAGGTCACCAACAGGTCACCAACAGGTCAGAACATCCAACCCACCTGGGAATGATTACTGCTGGCTCATACGAATGCAATATCTTAATTTGACCCTGCTTCTCATAGCAGGAAAATAATCCTGCAACAACAGGAAATGTTAATTATTATCTGAATTATAATTAATGGACCTTTTTTTAGGGGTGGATACATTCTTGGTTAGGGCAAGTCTGACATTTTGAAGTGGAAATTATCAACTTTAGAATACTTTTCAAAGGCCTGAATACACTACAATTTGCATTTCCTTATGCACAGGAATATTCTCTGCGACAACAGAGTGATCAAATTAAGATAGCAGATCTGTACTGCTGTTAGGGACAGGAAAATGATATGACACAAAAGTCACTATAATCCTAAATTGGAGAGATTATAGTTGATTAGTACTGAGATATGTTGATTGGGGTTAAAGATCACTGTTGTAGTACATGGCAGCACCTGTTAGTCTCAACTGTACACTGATCAGTCCACACTTATCACTCAGCAGTCCTCTATGATGTGTGTGTCTGTGTGTGTGTGTGTGTGTGCATGACAGATTAGGTGTGATGACGTAGTAGGTATTGATTCTGATACACTGAAACTACACACCAAGGATAAGACAAAGATAACATGCTTATAGCCCCATGAGTGAGAACACATGATGCAGTGGTGGCAACACTAGGACAGAGTCTCAGCTTCGGTGGCATGTAAAACTGCGTTCCAAATGGCACCCTATTCCCTATGTAGTGCACTACTTTTGACTAGGGGCTATGGTAAAAAGTAGTGCCATTTGGAGAACCTATGACAGGACGATTCAGTGTAACTAGCGTTCCCACGCTGGAGATGACCTGCCATATAGGGTTTAAACAACAGCATTAGGCTACTGTCTTTGACACAGTCTCAGGGCACAGGGATGATGGGCGGCAGGTAACCTAGCGGTTAGGAGCGTTGGACCAGTAACCGAAAGGTCACTTGTTCAAATCCCTGAGCTAACTAGGTGAAAAATCTGTCAATGTGCCCTTGAGCAAGGCACTTAACCCTAATTGCTCCTGTAAGTCGCTCTGGATAAGAGTGTCTGCTAAATAAATATAAAAATGGTTCTACGTAGCTTCTGCCATGCTGCAACTCACTGTTTAGGTGGCATCAACAGGTGCAAGGCTGAACAAAACCTATGCGATGACTAAATGTCTCTCAACCACAGAATGCAGTTAGACCTGCTTCAGTACATTTTCCAAAAAGTGTCTAATTGAAGGTTTATGATCAATTTAATTATACAAATTACCAACTCCTTTTGCATTTTACAAATTAAACAATATAATTAAACAACAATATAAAACCTGCTTACAAGATACATAAAATATATTTTAAACATAAAAATGTGTGTGTAAATCTGTGCAAAACATATGTGACAATTTACATACCTTTGTTCCAATGACTAAAGGCAGCGGGAGAAGAAGTAACGGGGTAGAGAATAGAACAATCTCATTCTTCAGATTCCGAAGGGATTTCAGAAATGCTGCCATCCTTTGACTTGAGGCGATACAGAGGCAAAGAAAGTTGGAGCACTAGGGACCGTCGTTTTACTTAGAGCGGGTCGGGGGAGGGGAGGAAGTGAAAGGGGGAGCAAGGGGGAGTCCCGCAGCTGATAATAGGAGAGGGAAGAGAGCTCATGAACATATAATGATGGGAGGGAGACAGACGGAGAGAGAGAAGGCTAAAGCTAGATTTAACGGTGGTGGGATCCTGAATACCTTCACCACAACTTGTTCAAAAAACATGCATTAAAATGTATGACTGATTTTGTTTCTTTCAGAGAGATTAAAAAAACAATCAATAACAATTATGTAAACTACGACCAGTATCTCAATATTTATTATCTAATTAAATTGATTATAGCTTTTTCAAATGGAACTGATAACTCAAATTCGGACAGAGATATTAAACCCTGTACTAGCTGTACACCTCAAATATAAAAACAAATTATGAGCACATTTAACAAATATAATAATCTTAACTTTCTGGACTCCATGAAACTAATAGTGTTTTCAATTGTGCTTGATTTACATTTTAGTCATTTAGCAGACGCTCTTATCCAGAGCGACTTACAGGAGCAATTAGGGTTAAGTGCCTTGCTCAAGGGCACAGACAGATTTTTCACCTAGTCGGCTCGGGGATTAGAACCAGCGACCTTTCGGTTACTGGCACAACGCTCTTAACCACTAAGATACCTGCCGACCTTGATGAGCCATGAAGTGTCATGATGTTCTGTGACCTTTCCCTGTATAGTCCTCTGGGTCTGCACAGACAGCAGTAATGATAATGTTCCCTTTGGTGGTGAGCTGAACAACTTTTAATTAGTGTTTCCAAATCTCTGTGGGTTATGACCCAGTATATGGGCTTTCCACTATCATGCCCAGTCACATTTCTGCTTCTTTTGAAGCCAAGTCTTACATGTTATTACAGCAAAAGCAATAACTGTTTGGACAAGATTCAAATGTATTGTGCTTAGTCATTGACTTTATAGCACTAAACCATATGGAGTTTACCATGCATGTCATTCTCAAGACTAACCTTTATCTTAGGAGTAGCACATTGAGATAGCGAAAGAGAGGCCCAACATAACATGCAGAAGATAGCCTACTGTTTTAGAGTGAACTAGCTCTATGGACAAACTATATGAGATATATGAGGTAATTCTATCTGTCCGGTGCAATATTTTATTCCAATCAATGTTTTATCAGTTACAAATGATACATATTTTTTCCCACCACATAAGACCCATAGGATCACGGACTAGCCCTGAGCTGACTGATCTCAAAGGATCTTATATCGCCACCTTGTGGGTTTTCTGATTAGCTGCAGTTCAGTGATCCTTATGTAATTTGTTTGCGTACCTGGATTTGTGTGGCATGATTTGAATTCTGAAAATACCAGAATTTAACAGTAAATATGAGTGAATAAGCTCTTTGCAGTGTTTGTGAGGAATATTGTGTATGTTTAAGTGCAGTAAGTAACAGTAATGATATCTTTGTTTCTCTAATCTACATCCACTGGCTGAGTGCTTGACCTTAGTAACAGAAGCACATTAGGACAGAAGAAGCTTGACATGAATTGACCATTTGTTCATATCCATTTTTAGGTTTCTTCTAATCTAGACATACAAAAGCATGTTTATCATTCATAAATTATGCACAAAATAAAATATAGGCTAATCAGGGCAAAAATGTCCAAAACTCACATAGGATTTTGACGTTTAATGTCTTATCAAGTAGCCTAATACATTCGGACACAATATTGCATTTTCATGATACATTTAATCCTAAACATCAGATAGAAATAGCAGTAAACTTCATTAGCGAATGTGGGACACCTCAGTGTGTTGTGTATTTGAAATAAAACAAAATACAAATGTTTTTTTGTTTTTTTTGTCACATTTAGAAAAACTGTCAATCCAGCTGCCCATTTGGATAACTTGGGCTGTTGTCATGCATCTGAGTTGCTCATCTGGATTTGCTTCCTCTCTGACAGACAGCAGTGCAGTTCAAGGTCAATAGATAATGGTCTCAATCTCCCCTCATTGAATGAGGTTTCAGCTTACTTGGGTGGTCCACCAAAAGAGTGACTATAATGTTTGTCATTCTTGTCATCAATGGGGAAGTGTACTTTATCTAGGTTGGCAGACCCTCCACTACTCTGCATAGCAGGAGCTCCAGGGTTAGGGTTGGTGATGACGCCCAGGAAGACTGGTGCTTGTGTCTTATCGTCCATGAGGGCAAAGAAGAAGGGCTGGTTGAGACTAAAAAAGGGGTTGGACCGTAAGATGACCAGGCTGGTAGCTGCAGCAGCCTCTGCTCCCTCCTCAGAGATCTCCATACTGGACTTGTGCTGTACACTGGACACCAGCAGAGGGCCCTCAGCTATGGCTGCCAGGTTGGGACGAGCAAACAACTCCCCCATACCTGAGAATAGAACAAATCACACACTTAGGTATAAGAGGAAGAGGGGCAGTTCTAAAGTTTTCAAAAGACTTACTGCTTCTGCCAGTAATTTTAATTTGTGTTGAAAAATAACATGGACAATTGTTTTTTAAAATCTTTATCTCTCCTTCCCATGTGCTTCAAGCCTTATTATCTATGCACGTTTTCACTTGTAGACCTACTTCACATATTAATCTAGCCTGCTTATGGATCCTCTCCTACATACCAATGTTGGTCAGAGCCTCCTGCAGGTCCTGGCTGTAGTCCAGTTTGAATTTGGGCAGTTTGACCTGCATGGATCTCTCTCTGGGCAGGCGGTTGTACAGGTGAGAGATGTTGAGCTTTGCTGCGAGGGCTGACACGTTCACCTGGCCATTCATGGGCATCACTATCAGCAGGCTCATCTGATTGGTGAAGGGGAAGTGAGCCACCTGCACAGGAAGCCGAGGACAAGGGTGAGAAATAGAAGTGAGGTAATATAGTGTGCAACAATTTTGTGACTCAGGAAAATAGGAGGGTGAATAGAGAAATTCAAGGAGAGAAAGGATAAAAGGAAGATAATGTCATAAAAAAGGAGGCAAATACCATTTGGGAGTCATATCTGAAATATAATATAACATACAGTATATATACTACATGTAGAGAGTGATGGATGGTAAACGTATGAAAAACATAAATGGTCAAGCAGGAGGGGACACGAAGGAGTGAGAGTCTTACCTGAGCCTCCAGATCATTATCAATGAGCAGACTCAAGGGGTATTTGGGCCCCATCATCATGTCAACGTTGACCATGTGCTTGTCGTCAACGTAGAAGACATCTTTGGAGGTAAATCGTGGGTCGAAACGAGCCTTCCATTCTCCTGTTTAGGACAAATGGGTGATTACGGAGATAATATTAGAAAAAAAGGACAGACAGACTGATAATGCCAGACAGGAAATAGAATTGCGAATTGAGTAGATAGATACTATGACAAACCTTTGAAGTGGACAGCATTGATGAGCATGAGAAGCAGATTGGGTGGCAGACTGGTCAGGAAGTCGGTCACTTTTCCATTAGTGGCCCTCTCTACCCACTCGTTGACCTCAGCCAGCCCTTCCAAGGTCACTGGCTCTGAGTCATATACATCCTGAGACTGATGAACAAACTCTGGTTTGGGCTCAAACCCTGAAACACACATCAAAAGACTATTTTCAGACATAATCACATAATCATAATGTTATCATGAAGTCAAAGTCAGTAACACATTAGTACTTTCTTAATCTGGCCATTTAGAGTATTGTTTCATTCAATGTCACTTGTTTGAACTTCTGTACACTCAATGTGTCTATTGTCATTATCTTCCTTCCATTTCCAGGTCCGTTTCCTTTATGTTCCATCAACTTCCTAACCCTCTTACTCAAGTAAGCAGTGAAGTGTTCGGGGCAATTCCATTTCAATCCCCTTAACTGTAGTCAAATGACCAAATCGCCCTCTAGTGGACTCATGGGTGGAATGTTATTCATATTTTTCATAATTAATGCACATTATTATTTTGTCGAAAATGTTGAAAATCCGGTGTTTCCATGTGAAATTATTTTGTTATAGTTCAGTCTTCTGTGATTTATATGAAGTGTAATATTGGGATGCAAACTCAAAATGGAATACATTTCAAATCTATATCTGACATGATACAGGTGTCTTCTTTTTTAAGCCCATAACCATGTGTGTGAGGTGTATACTTTTGTTTCAAAGTAGATTTGTTTAAGACTACCAAGAACCACTCTGTGTAGCCCTGATTTAGCCCACTGCAGTAATGAAGAAATAAACAAAATTCTAATTCCACATTTTCCTCTATGAAAAGCATTGAAGAGAACTGCAATTTCAGTGTACTTCCTGAATTGACTGGAATTGAAATGGAATTGACCCCAACCCTGAAGCAGCGAACACTGACCTGGTTGCAGGTAGAGGCGTGTGGCCACTTGCAGGTTGCTCTTGCGGAGGCGTTCCAGGAAGTTGTGTAGAGACATGTGGTAGCAGGGCAGAGTGTCACCATGGAGATGGTGCATCAACAGCTCCTCTGTCTCATTCATGGCTCCTGAGATACATACACAGACATGATGATGCAACATGCTGCAGCTTATTGATAGTGTTATTGATTATTGTACTGCAATGTTGAGTGAGCTAGCACACAAGCATTTAGCTGCACCTTTTATTCCTGCTGTAAACTGTACACATGACGAATACAATTTGATTTGAGCTCTCAACATTTACAGCAAACAAGTACCTATTCATTGGGGTTGAGTCTAAATTTCCTATTGTCAAAAGTAGTGCACTATATAGGGAATAGGGTGCCATTTGGGACATAGTCTAAGAGGTTATGATGCTGGTAGTGTAAACCATGCCAACTACAGATGATCCTGAAAGAGCAGAGATGCACAATACCTACATTTCTAAAACTTTTTAATCACTCCTAAAAAAACAGCAAAAACAGAACATGTCATACCCAGAGCCAGCTGGGAGAGTGCCAGGGATATGCTGAGGGGGGATATTATGACATTGGGCTGCTCAGGTCCTGTCTTCATCTGGCCCAACAGCTTCATGCCCAGTCTCTGGATGGCGCCAGCTAAGGCCTGCCTGGATTTTGGCCTGCGGGCCTGGGCCCTACAACCCCCATCCTGCTGCTGATTATCCTCCTCAGACGAGCCCCCGTCCGGGGCACTAGTCGTCACAAAGGGAGGAGGGGTGGTGGGACTTGTGTTTGGAGGCTCCTGTGTACCGGGGGCAGAAGTACCTGATTCCTGGACGAGAGGATTGTGTTGGGTTAAGAGAACGTAGAGTAAGAAGGCACGTGGAGGGTATGAGATCTGTGTATTCTGCTTTGGCAACAGACCTCTTTAGGGTGGCTGGGCATCAATGGGATGAGAGGGACCAGTGGGATTGGAGCATCATTTGACACCTCTCCATTCTGCTTGAAGGGGAAAACAGTGATATGAGAATGTTGCACATCATTCAGGAAAAGCAGTCACGATTGATGTTGATGATTAATTGCAGTGCTTTACAGTTAGTCCTTGTCTGCAGACACAGAACAACAGGAGTGATTGTAGACAAAGGTCCATGTCCATGAACAGCCAGCCTGAAACAACAGAGGGTAACAAGCTATTACCCAATGAAGCTGGCCCACTCAATTCCTGTCAATGGAATGAATCACAGTTGAAGGACGACAGCAAACTGACATTTAGGCTACATAATCCAGTTTTACGCAATGACAAACAAAAAATGGTTCTATCAACTTCTTTAGTATGGTACAGCAGTGTATCTCATTTTAAAATAGAAAACATAACAAAACAGATTATTCCCTTGAAGAAAACATTTATTTACTGAGGTACAGTGGGGAAAAAAAGTATTTAGTCAGCCACCAATTGTGCAAGTTCTCCCACTTAAAAAGATGAGAGAGGCCTGTAATTTTCATCATAGGTACACGTCAACTATGACAGACAAAATGAGAAAAACAAATCCAGAAAATCACATTGTAGGATTTTTAATGAATTTATTTGCTAATTATGGTGGAAAATAAGTATTTGGTCAATAACAAAAGTTTCTCAATACTTTGTTATATACCCTTTGTTGGCAATGACACAGGTCAAACGTTTTCTGTAAGTCTTCACAAGGTTTTCACACACTGTTGCTGGTATTTTGGCCCATTCCTCCATGAGATCTCCTCTAGAGCAGTGATGTTTTGGGGCTGTCGCTGGGCAACACAGACTTTCAACTCCCTCCAAAGCAGAGCATATGAGCGGAGTGGAGCGGGAGCGAGCGTGGAGCGTGAGCGGACAGATTTTGAACAGAGCGCAGAGCGGCATTTTTAAAAGGACGGAGCGTCGCCCTATGTCCCGCTCCAATTTCGCTCGCTCACACCACGAGTCTGAAGCATGCTCAAGCCTGACCCAGAATCCATCTGTTTAATTTAATTTGTGTCGTCCATGAATTTGTATTTTATAGAGCGAGAGGAGCAGCAGCAGCAACAAGAGAAAAGGGTTGAGGAATTCAAAAGTTTATTCACTGCACACAAAGGCCCAACCATAACAAGGGAGAGAAAAAGAGAGCTGGATGTAGCATTTTTTGAAATGATTTTCATGGACTATGAACCGCTGAGTAAGGGAGAACGCGAAGGGATGCAACACTTCGCCAGCGCAGCTCAACCGGGCTACACCCCCCCAAGAAACTATGATAAATCAGTACTTTACTTTGTCAAATTTACATCTGAGATGCCCCATTCACATGCTTCAGTTGGCGATCAAAAACGCCGTTAACAAGCACGACAACATTAAAAGGCTGTTAGTGAAAGTCGGGCACCTGGTGAAAAGTGTACGCAAGAGCACAGAGGAAACCGACCAATTAGGTGTCCGCCCCACAAATGCCTGCGCCATTCGATGGAGCAGCCAGCTGCGGATGATTCAGTCGTTCATCCGGTTGTTCCAAAAAGACCCGTTATGGTCAAACAAACTCAAGTCTAATGTTGCTAACATCACCCTGAATCAAGTACGGCAGCTGACGCACCTTGTCAGTGTGCTGACACCACTAGCAGACCTCACAGACAAAATGCAGAAGGAGCTGGGGAACCTGGGGATGATCCTCCCTGCTGTCACAGAAATCAAATCCCTGCTCACCGATTACACTCACGCTGCACTTCCAATGGGCATCGCTGCTTTTGCAGAAACATTGGCAAACAACGTGTCAATTCGCTATGGAATATACTATACTGATTAACATCTCATTTTAGCGTCAGTGTTAGATCCCCGTTTCAAGACAGAATGGATAATCCGAGATGAGTCTGTATGCAACAAATTCGGGGAGATAAAGTAAGGCTGTGGTTTAAGCTAAAAGTGAAATACATGCAGATTTTGTTCCTTTTTTGGAGTGAGCGGGGGGCGATTTGAGTGGAGCGCGATGCAAACTGCGTTGAGCGCTGAGCGATAATGAGCGGACTGGCCTGATGTGGCTTTGAGCGGGGGAGCGGAGGGGTGAACAGCTCCGTGAGCGAGGAGCTGAGATTCTCACCGCTCCACTCCGCTCATATGCTCTGCTCCAAAGATTTTCTATGGGGTTGAGATCTGGAGACTGGCTAGGCCACTCCAGGACCTTGAAATGCTTCTTACGAAGCCACTCCTTCGTTGCCCGGGCGGTGTGTTTGGGATCATTGTCATGCTGAAAGACCCAGCCACGTTTCATCTTCAATGCCCTTGCTGATGGAAGGAGGTTTTCACTCAAAATCTCACGATACATGGCCCCATTCATTCTTTCCTTTACACGGATCAGTCGTCCTGGTCCCTTTGCAGAAAAACAGCCCCAAAGCATGATGTTTCCACCCCCATGCTTCACAGTAGGTATGGTGTTCTTTGGATGCAACTCAGCATTCTTTGTCCTCCAAACACGATAAGTTGAGTTTTTACCAAAAAGTTATATTTTGGTTTCATCTGACATTCTCCCAATCCTCTTCTGGATCATCCAAATGCACTCTAGCAATCTTCAGATGGGCCTGGACATGTACTGGCTTAAGCAGGGGGACACATCTGGCACTGCAGGATTTGAGTCCCTGGCGACGTAGTGTGTTACTGATGGTAGGCTTTGTTACTTTGGTCCCAGCTCTCTGCAGGTCATTCACTAGGTCCCCCCGTGTGGTTCTGGGATTTTTGCTCACCGTTCTTGTGATCATTTTGACCCAACGGGGTGAGATCTTGCGTGGAGCCCCAGATCGAGGGAGATTATCAGTGGTCTTGTATGTCTTCCATTTCCTAATAATTGCTCCCACAGTTGATTTCTTCAAACCAAGCTGCTTACCTATTGCAGATTCAGTCTTCCCAGCCTGGTGCAGGTCTACAATTTTGTTTCTGGTGTCCTTTGACAGCTCTTTGGTCTTGGCCATAGTGGAGTTTGGAGTGTGACTGTTTGAGGTTGTGGACAGGTGTCTTTTATACTGATAACAAGTTCAAACAGGTGCCATTAATACAGGTAACGAGTGGAGGACAGAGGAGCCTCTTAAAGAAGAAGTTACAGGTCTGTGAGAGCCAGAAATCTTGCTTGTTTGTAGGTGACCAAATACTTATTTTCCACCATAATTTGCAAATAAATTCATTACAAATCCTACAATGTGATTTTCTGGAATTTTTTTCCTCAAGTTGTCTGTCATAGTTGACGTGTACCTATGATGAAAATTACAGGCCTCATCTTTTTAAGTGGGAGAACTTGCACAATTGGTGGCTGACTAAATACTTTTTTCCCCCACTGTATATCATACAAAACATTCTCACCTGTATATATTTTTTGAAACTGTATTTGTGATGGACATTTAGAAGTCTATAATCCCATCTCCCTCTCTGTATGGCACCTGGATTCTTAATTTAAAGAACACCTGAAAGATGGTGACCGGGTAAAAAAACAGTAACATTTTGGGCTCTCTTGCTCTGGTAAAGCTGGTTAGCAAGACCAGCAGCTGGTAAATCTGGTTAGTTGAGACCACCAGCTAGCTATATTATCTGTATCGACATAATTGCAAGCCTTGCCACAAGTACACAGAGAGGAATTACTTTAATACTTTATGACCAGGTACATTAACCACTTGCTATTTCTTCATAACAGACCAAAAACAGTTTGCAATTGAATGTAAAATTAGGTGACATTTGGTTTAAATGAACACACATAATCAAGGGGCATCCTCCAGTGGTATACTATTACTATAATTATAACTATCGTTTACTATTAGGCCTACTACTACTACTACACTGAGGCAAAGCTTTAGCTGAAACCTTACACGTTCATTTATTCAAGTCATAAGTCAGTTAAATCATAAGCCATATCATAAATTCCCAAATTTTCGATCTTACCTGACAAAATTAAGATGGGAGACCTGCTATCCTGTCTAAAAAAAGAGAGAGAGAGACACACACACACACACTGAATGAGCAATGGCAGAATTCTCATTTGCAAAAGACTGGCAGTTGCTCAGCAGGCTGTTAAATATCAACTTTCATTGATCTGTGCTTCATATGTCACTACTTTTTTGTAAATGTAAATATTGAGACCGATTCAGGGGTCAAACAGTGAGCCTGACAGAGCCTGACACTTTGAGAATGAAAGTGTACTGGCAAATCCGCAGTGTGAAACACCAGGACTAGGTGTGAAGCAACACGTCATGGTTTGATTACATTAGTGAGTTGTATCAGTGTTTGTGTGGGACAATAAATAAAAGCAGATCACAAAAAGTTATGTGGGTGGAATCGCTGATTCCCAATTTCCCAGAAGCTCTTAGTAAGAGCTGTACAAGTAGTAGCCATCTGGGTATAGAGCAAGTCCAAAACAGACAAAATTGGCAATAGAATGGTTTGGACGGGTAGAAACTGAATGTGGCTACACTGCATAACAGACAAATCTTTTTACCACTCAACATAAACAGTAGGTGGTATCTATCAGATCACATGACTGCAGCTGAGCTGACAGGCATTTTTCAACAAACATCAAGAGGGGACTTTGTCCAATAAGAACCCTGAATATTGCCCTCTCTGAATCGCTTGCAACAGTGAGGAGGATTTGGTGAAGACTGACATTGGACAAACATTTCTGATTTATGTAAAAACCTGAAACAAGCACATTGTGTAGGTAATATTTTATTAAACCTGTTAAATAGAATAAGCACTCCTCTCATCAAAATGTTGTAATGGACATCAGTTTGACCATTTCTGATTATCAAGGTGTTATTTGATTCCTTTTGAAAACAAAGTACATTTTTGATTATTAGAATACAAAAGTCACAGGAAAAAAAATTTTTTTAATCAGAGCAAGCCTCATGGGAACATTGTGACCCTTGTGGCCTGTTAAACAACTGGATGAGCCAAGGTTGACGTTCCAAAAAACGAATATAGGATTGTGTTGAGGTCATGGATGGAAATGCACATCATAAAAGTGCAGAAGAGCACAGACACCCTTGTGAGCAGAGTAGACTGTCTTGAAGGTTGACCAAGAACAGGAGTGAAAACGTTGGCAACAGGTGTTATGGTGTAAGAGATAAGTATCCCATTCAGGATAACAAGGTACATACAAAACCGGGGCAGGTAACAAATGCCTCCCCCAAAATACATGATCAGGAGTTAGTTTAAAATCACAAATTAATATATATATATATTTTTTTATAAATGGCTTTTTCTTGCCATTATTTTTCTTACACTGCCAATTTGTGATTACATATAAGGCATACTTATTACAATACAAAAGTCTATTGTTTATTGACTTTGACGTTTTGTTCCTATGCTGACTAGTCTATGTTATGGACAAAAAAAAGAGTCCAAACACATTGCTTGCTTAATGTCTGAGTGGGTTTCATCATGATACATAACATAAAATCAACCTTTTCTTTAAATTAGGCCTACATCACACAAACTGATTATTTCTATCAATATTTTAATATTTTGGCAACCATGGTTTAGGGTTATTCAAAAGAAATATAAACAACATTAATATTAAACCATTGATTAATTGTAAAATAATAACCTTAAAATGTGATCTATGAGAATAGCTTGATAATGGAGCTCCTTATTGTGCAGTAGGATTTGACCATGTGACCTCAGCACACAGCAGTAACAGGTTGAAGAATCACATCGTGACTCTGCCATCCCTCTCGACAAGCCTTAAGCTTGTCCGCATTGAGAAGATGCACGAACACTGTCAAATGAAAAGGTCTTGTGTAGGTATACATTTTTTTCTACATTTTAAAAAAGGTGAGAGAAAGCATTACCTCTTTAGAAAGACATGGCAAACAGACTTACATTTTTATTTATTTTTTATCTATGAATACTGCATAGTTATTCAATGCATCTGGTGCATGTTGTGATCTAATGCCAGGGAGATAATGATGATAGGTGTGGGCGTGTGAAATGTCAGTCAGTCTTTTTGGTTGGTAGGTATGCATCTATTTGGAAAGGGCAAACACTACAATAGAGCCATGTTAGGCTCCACCTTCCTGAGCAGTTCCTCTGATCCATTCTTTTGTACAGAATATTGACCTAGTCAAGGATAAGAATCTTCTTCATAATTTAAGATCTATAGATAAATGCTAAAAGTCAATCAAGTGTTTCGTTGCCCCGTACGGTAGATCTATCCTTGACTGAGTGATATAACAACACTTCATCTTTATTTTGGTCGTTGACTACAGTAGAGAAGACGAGCAAAGTGCTCTCAGTTTGAGGCTCATATAACTACTGTCTTAGCGCTCCCCTCTCTCTCTCCGTTGTAAAAGGACGTTTTGAGGACCTCACCACTTGCCTCTTCAGCAGGTCTAGCCTCGATCCCACGAGGGGAGGAGCTGAGAGAGGCTCAGGATACAGGCAACAGGCTTTAGGAATAGGACACCTTCAGCAAAAGTCAACAGCAGAATCTATAGCTAGCTGAGCCAGCTCGTTATACATTAGCTCCTATGCTAGCAGCCTGATGGCCCCGTTCTCTGAACCCAGCAGCAGGAGCCTCTTGGTGGGCAGCACAGCCAGGCTGGTGAGGGTCCCACGGAAGTTCTCAGAGCTAAGCTTGGTGCTGCTGGCCGGGCTGGCAGAGATGTTCATCATGGAGTACACCCCTATCTTGTTGGCCACGGTGCCCGCCACAATCTCTGCCCCGTACAGGTCAAAGGCATGGACCGGGTCGGAGGGAGACTTGTACTGGTGGAGGGGCTTGTGCTCCAGGTCCTTCCACACGGTCAGAGTGTGGTCAGTGGACGAACTGATGATCAGATTTCCCCCAGCAGCCTGCAAAATACACAGGAGACCACAGTCAGAGACCAGAGTAACAGGGCATTGTGTGTACACTCACAAACACATACCCACGCTCACATAACTGGATGACAAAGAGCACTTGTATGTTCATATTCTTTGCCTGGACATTACTATCACCAGTGGTATCGAGGTGTGTTAGATTGAGGAGTGGCACCGTTTCCAGCCAAAAGCGCACCTCAAACATGGGAGTATTGACAGAGTAAACCATAAATATTACAGCAATGAGGAGTCTGGGTCATTTCTGGATGGACCAGTGAGACTCAGTATAGCCTTTCTAATGAGTAACTCCTGTCCATATTTACATGAACTTGAGCCTCTAAAGCCAGAGACACAATCCTTGACCCCACCAATCAGGGTTAAATCAAGTTTGCTCAGCACTAGTGCTTTGTTGACTGCTTCTGAACAAACCATCTGGGAACAACTGTCACTTCACTCATGTTAAAATGTCACCACCACCAATATGGAACAGCAGAATAAAACAGCTAGCAGCAACTCTGCCTCTCATTTATATCAGCTGACTGACTGATCAACATTTCAGAGCCCTAAATACTCCCCTGAGAGGAACATGTGAAGGACTGACTGGCCAGAGAAAGTGGCTGCGTCTGAAATGGCATCCTATTCCCTGTATAGTGCACTACTTTTGACCAGGGCCCAAAGGGAGAGAATAGAGTACCATTTGGGACTAGCAGCAGAAACATGTTGATGGGAAAAGGCCCATAACGTAACAAAGCCCTGCGGGCCAAATAACTGACTGTGTGAGAGAGTGGGAGCAGTCAGTGCTGCGAGGCAAGGTTCACTTTATATCCCCCAATATCCTTTCTTTATGCCGCTGGTCAAATCCAATAGCTAACCACAGTAAAGAATAATCACTATCCAACAGGAACATGAATCTGTACTCATTTGAAACCACTGCTCTAGTAATAGTCACTGTGAAATTACCAATACACACACACCTACACCTACCTTAATCTGCAGGATGTCTCCCTCGTGAGCGGGCCAGCCTCTCAGCACCAGGCCTGTGCGTGCGTCTAGCAGCACGATGAAGCCAGAGGAGAAGCCTGCAGCCACGGTACGCCCCCCAGGGCTCACGGCCAGGTAGCGGATCAGGCCGGCACTCACGTTGTTGTACGCCAACCGGAACTCATGCTGCCCGGTTGGGGGGGGACACAGGGAGAGCCATAGACAATATAAGCATAAGTGTATAAATTATAAGAGTGTTCTATTTTTATGGGAAGAGCATTGTCTCTGGCATATCAGGCAGGCCAAGAATAGACAGAGAAGAAGCAATAGGCAAAAGCTATTCTATTACATTACACTGATGGGATAGAAAGGTCGAAAATCATGGTCCCGTCCCAAATGGCACCCTATCCCCTACATAGTGCACTACTTTTGACCAGACCACTAGATTAACATAAAAAGGATGGAGACTAAACAGGGGAGTGAGCAGGGTAGTTCTCCTCTAGCTGGGTTTGGTAGGTACCTGCAGGCCTGGTTTGCGTGGGTCGATGAAGCGGAGGACAGAGTCTGCACTGCCAAACACCACACTACAGTGAGGAGCAGGCATGGTGGTCACTGCTGTGATGGGGTTCTTCCCATCCAGGGCCTCATAGGAGCGGATCTGTTTACCTGGACACACACAGGGAGAGGAGAGCTTTATTTCCCAATACTGTATGTTCTGAAGCATTCACATTTTATTTACCTAATTTCTTATTATTAATTCTAATTCAATATGTAGTGGTATTAAAATAAAATCACTCAGTTAAATGAAAAACATTCTGTGTACTCCAACAGAACAGAAGCAGAGACTCAACTTAACACGTCTCCTCCCCACTGACCTGTGAACTGGTCCCAGAGGTGCACGGTGCCGTCACAGCTGACTACCTCCTGCAGCGCCTCCAGTTGGCCAACATAGAACACAGACTTCTTATGATCTGTGTAGGTCAGCCTTGGCTCCACCTCCCGCGTCCCATCGCCATGGTTATAGAGGGGCCACAGCTTCACCGTCTTGTCCTTGCTGCCAGACAAGAAGTAGTCCTCTCCAGCCAGCGGTGCCAAACACTTAGCCGTGCCCGAATGGCCCAGGAAGCTCTGCAGGCGGATCTGGTGGAAGTGGAAGTGGGGATCCTGCTGGTTGAGACCAATCTCATACTGCCAGTAGGCCAGCCAGTTGCCCTGCAGGGAGCGGCCGCTGCGAGGGAGCTCCTGCTTCAGAGCGCTGTCCTCGGGGGTAGGACCCACCACCCAGGAGGAGGAGGAGGAGGGGCCCAGGGATGGAGTGGTGAAGGTGGAGGCAGACGTGATGACAGGCTGAGTATGACTAGGCCGGGGGTGGCCCCAGTTGTCTAACGAGCCCAGGTTGGGGCTCCCACCCCCCGGCTCAGAGTCCCGGGCCACCTGGATGCGGTTGCCCACCAGATGGCTGCCAAAGGTGCCTGACTCTGGGAGGGTGTCTGAGCCCAGGGGGGTGGAAGAGTTGTAGGGGGCAGGGAAGGGGCTGCGGCCCACATGGCGTCCCAGACCAGGGGAGGGGCCCATGGAGGAGGTGGTGGGGGGCATCTCTACCCTGTCCTTGGACCCTGCTGGGGGGTTGGCATCCGGACTGCCAGGGCTCACCCTGGAGTGGTAGGACTGGGCCAACCTCCAGACCAGCTCGTGGTTGGAAACAAGCTTACGGATCGCTACATCGCCTGGGAGGGCCAAAGGACACAATGCTTTGAGAACCATCAAGGACATGTAAGGAACATGTCGAATTCAGATTTTAAGATGGATTGTATGCATTTATAAACTGGTGTGTGTGCTGCACATGCGTCTGTGTGTGTGTGTCTGCCTGTCTTTGTATGTGTCTGCCTGTCTCTGTGTGTGTCTGTCTGCCTGTGTGTGTGTGTGTGTGTCTCACCTATGAGGCAGTAGAAGGGGATGTAGGAGGCGTAAGCCATCTCAGGGTTAAACACGGCCTGCAGTTCCTCCAGAACCCCCAGCTCACACGTCACCTCTGACCCATCTGGCGTACGCACGTCCAGCAGGATGTATTCTCCCACCTCCCTGCGGGGGGCACTGTCCATCTACACCACACAGAGGAGAGGACAGAACAGGTCAATGGAATGAAATAATAAAAATCTCACCATTTAACATATGTTAAAACATTTAGCTCACATATCAAAACTGCTATATTTGAATTTCCTGGCTTTTAACCAGCCAAACTTCACTTAAACATTTTTGTGTTTAATATATACAGTGTCAGGCCTGTGTTTACCTGTCCCTGTAGGTACTGCAGCAGGGAGAAGACAGTGAAGAAGCGTTTCAGGGTTTCTACCATGTGTTGCTGCACCATCTCCCTGCCGATGCGCAGACAGATGAGAGCCATCAGGCTGAGGGTCTTCAGACACACAGCCGAACGTGTCTGCACTCCACTGGGGAACCTGAGGACAGAACACAGAGTGGCAGATTCAATAGAACCCTGTTTCACATTATGACTATTTCAACTCAATGTAACACTATGTCAATTTATGTGAGAAAATGTTTCCTTGCATATGTTTCAGTCTCCAAGGTATGATGCTACACAGAACAAAAATATAAACGCAAAATGTAAACTGTTGGTTCCATGTTTCATGAACTGAAATAAAAGATTCCAGAATTTTCCATACATTTCTAAAATGTTGTGCACAAATGTGTTTACATCCCTGTTAGTGAGCATTTCTCTTTTGTCAAGATAATCCATCTACCTGGTGTGGCATATCAAGAAGTTGGTTAAACAGCATTATCATTACATAGGTGCACCTTGTGCTGAGGACACTAAAAGGCCACAAAAATGTGCAGTTGTGTCACACAACACAATACCACAGATGTCTCAAGTTGAGGGAGCATGCAATTGGCATGCCGAGCTTTTGCCAGATAATTGAATGTTCATTTCTCTACCATAAGCCGCCTCCAACGTCATTTTAGAGAATTTGGCAATATGTCCAACCGGCCTCACAACCGCAGACCACGTGTAACCACGCCAGCCCAGAACCTCCACATCCTGTTTCTCCACCTGCGAGATCGTTTGAGACCAGCCACCCGGACAGCTGATGAAACTGTGGGTTTGCACAACCGAAGAATTTCTGCACAAACTGTCAAACTGTCTCAGGGAAGCTCATCGTATGCTCGTCATCCTCACCAGGGTCTTGACCTGACCGCAGTTTGACATCGTAACCGACTTCTGTGGGCAAACGCTCACCATCGATGGCCACTGGCACGCTGGAGAAGTGCGCTCTTCACGGATGAATCCCGGTTTCAACTGTACCGGGCAGATGGCAGACAGTGTGTATGGCATCGTGTGGGTGAGTGGTTTGCTGATGTCAACGTTGTGAACAGAGTGTCCCATGATGGCGGTGGGGTTATCGTATGAGCAGGCATAAACTCCTGACACATTGCATTTTATCAATGGCAATTTTAAGATACCGTGATGAGATCCTGAGGCCCATTGTCGTGCCATTCATCTGCCGCCATCACCTCATGTTTCAGCATGATAATGCACAGTCCCTTGTCACAAGGATCTGTACACAATTCCTGGAAGCTGAAAATGTCCCAGTTCTACCATGACTTGCATACTCACCAGACATGTTACCCATTGAGCATGTTTGGGATGCTCTGGATCGACGTGTACGACAGAGTGTTACAGTTACCGCCAATATCCAGCACCTTCGCACAGCCATTGAAGAGGAGTGGGACAACATTCCACAATCAGCAACCTGATCAACTCTATGCGAAGGTGATGTGTCGCGCTGCATGAGGCAAATGGTGGTCACACCAAATACTGACTGGTTCTGATCGCGCTGTCGCGTTGCATGAGGCAAATGGTGGTCACACCAGATACTGACTGGTTCTGATCCACGCCCCTATCTTTTTTTTTTTTTTTTTAGGTGATCTGTATTCCCAGTCATGTGAAATCCATAGATTAGGGCCTAATCAATTTATTTCAATTGACTGATTTCATTATATGAACTGTAACTCAGTAAAATCTTTGAAATTGTTGCATGTTGAGTTTACATTTTTGTTCAGTTAACCTTCTGGTAAACAAATGGAAACTACAGTAAAAACTGCCTTTAGAGTGTGTTGTGTTGTGAGGTGCATTAGGTTTCCCCATCCTGGGCTAGGTGACCAGTTCCAATAGGGTTAGTTGTTCAGCCTGATCACTAGAAATATACTTCGATTTCAGACATTTGAAAAGATCCCTGGAACTTTATACAGTGCATTCGGAAGGTATTCAGACCCCTTGTCTTTATCCACATTTTGTTACGTTACAGCCTTATTCTAAAATTGATTAAATTGTTTTTTCCCCCCTCAATCAATCTACACACAATACACCATAATGACAAAGCAAAAGCAGTTTATTTTTTTGAAAGATCACATTTACTTAAGTATTCAGACCCTTTACTCAGTACTTTGTTGAAGCACCTTTGGCAGCGATTACAGCCTCGAGTCTTCTTGGGTATGACGCTACAAGCTTGGCACACCTATATTTGGGGAGTTTCTCCCATTCTTCTCTGCAGATCCTCTCAAGCTCTGTCAGGTTGGATAGGGAGCTTCGCTGCACAGCTATTTTCAGGTCTCTCCGAAGATGTTCGTTCGGGTACAAGCCTGGGCTCTGGCTGGGCCGCTCAAGGACATTCAGAGACTTGTCCCGAAGCCACTCCTGCGTAGTCTTGGTTGTGTGCTTAGGGTCGTTGTCCTGTTGGAAGGGGAACTCTCGCCCCAGTCTGAGGTCCTGAGCGCTCTGGAGCAGGTTTTCGTCAAGGATCTCTCTGTACTTTGCGCCGTTCATCTTTCCCTCAATCCTGACTAGTCTCCCAGTCCCTGCTGCTGAAAAACATTTTTTACATTTTTTTACATTTTAGTCATTTAGCAGACGCTCTTATCCAGAGCGACTTACAGTTAGTTAGTGCATACATTATATATTTTTTCATACCCCCTGTGTGAATCGAACCCACAACCCTGACGTTGCAAACACCATACTCTATCAACTGAGCTACATCCCTGCCGGCCATTCCCTCCCCTACCCATGGGTCTCCCGGTCAAGGCCGGCTACGACAGAGCCTGGATTCGAACCAGGATCTCTAGTGGCACAGCTAGCACTGCGATGCAGTGCCTTAGACCACTGTGCCACTCGGGAGACGAGTGGCTGGTTATGACACATACATAAGATTGTCAAAACCTACAAAACCTACCACACAAGGCAAAACATTCCATTTCACCATAGCCTACTTGTCAACAATATGTTTATGTTATATAACATTTTCAGAAATTTACCATATTAAATGATCATTGTAATTTCACACAAATCGATGTCAGACATGCACCTACCCCAATGCTCTGTTGCTGATGACTGGGATGATTTCAGGAGCAGGACAAGACACCCAACATCCCCACAGCATGATGCTGCTGCCACCACCATGCTTCACCGTAGGGATGGTGCCAGGTTTCCTCCAGATGTGATGCTTCGCATTCAGGCCAAAGAGTTACGTCTTGGTTTCATCAGACCAGAGAATCTTGTTTCTCATGGTCTAAGAGTCTTTAGGTGCCTTACGGCAAACTCCAAGCGGGCTGTCATGTGCCTTTTATTGAGGAGTGGCTTCAGTCTGGCCACTCTACCATAAAGGCCTGATTGGTGGAGTGCTGCAGAGATGGTTGTCCTTCTGGAAGGTTCTCCTATCTCCACAGAGGAACTCTGGAGCTCTGTCAGAATGACCATCGGGTTCTTGGTCACCTCCCTGACCAAGGCCCTTCTCCCTCGATTGCTCAGTTTGGCCGGGCGGCCAGCTCTAGTAAGAGTATTGGTGTTTCCAAACTTCTTCCATTTAAGAATGATGGAGGCCACTGTGTTATTGGGGACCTTCAATGCTGCAGAAATGTTTTGGTACCCTTCCCCAGATCTGTGCTTCGACACAATCCTGTCTCTGAGCTCTACGGACAATTCCTTCGACCTCATGGCTTGGTTTTTGCTCTGACATGCACTGTCAACTGTGGGACCTTATGTAGACAGGTGTGTGCCTATCCAAATCATGTCCAATCAATTGAATTCACCACAGGTGGAGTCCAATCAAGTTGTAGAAACATCTCAAGGATGATCAATGGAAACAGGATGCACCTGACCTCAATTTCGAGTCACATAGCAAAGGGTCTGAATACTTATGTAAATAAGGTATATTTTTCATTTTTAATACATTTGCAAAAATGTCTAAAAACCTCTTTGTTTTGTCATTATGGGATATTGTGTGTAGATTGATGAGGATTTTGTTGTTGTTTTAATTCATTTTAGAATAAAGCTGTAAGCTAACAAATGTGGAAATAGTCAAGGGGTCTGAATACTTTCCGAATGCACTGTATATGCCTTCCTCAGCGCTCACAAAAAACAAAAAAGCGATTGCCCAGCACCGGGCGCGAACTCGTGATGCTCCAAGCCAGAGCACACTGCTTAGACCACTGCGCCACCGCAGTTCACAATGCTCTAGCAAGCCGTGAGAATACTTGATACTTGATGGTAATAGCATGTCGTTTTTTATTATTTTGTTTTAAGCCTTCCCCAAACCATAGCCCTAACCTTAACCACTCGGAAATAATACCTAAACTTAACCCTGTGACCACGTGGAATTAATGCATAAAAAATAGAGACTTCATCCAGAATACGTCGAATTCCGAAGGGAAACTATGAGATCTTGTTGAGTTGTTAGTATGTGTATGTGTGAGGGTGCGTTAGGTTTACCCACCCCATCCTGGGTGAGGTGAGCAGGTCCAGCAGGGGCAGCAGAACGTCCTGGTTGATCTTCATCAGCATGTCCATGAGGGTGGAGTCTGACAGGAACACAATGATCTTCTGGGTCAGAACCACAGCTCCCAGCAGACCTGCCTCCTTACGGGTGTTCAGACGACACGACACAGGGGGAGACACCTGGTGGGGGGAACACACCACACAAGGTTAACATACCATACAGGGTTACAACTCTCAGAGCCAAAAGAGGAATGACCTCCAGTAGTGAAACTGTGTAGAGCCTTCAGGAAATACTCATGTCTATTACCATACAAAGCTAAGTATATGACATAGGTTGCGTCTCAAATGGCACCGGGCCCTGGTCAAAAATAGTAAACTATATAGGAAATAGGGAGCCATTTGGGATGCAACCATAGCGAGGGCAATGAAATAAAAGACAGTATTACCAGGTATCCAATGTAGGGCAGGTACTGGTAGGTGAGTACAGGCTCTCCATAGAGGTGTGCGATGTAGATGAGACAGTCCAGAACTGGTCCTGCTGTCTGGTCTCCTACCACAGGCTTCTTCTCATACACACTGCCCATCCCAACACTCTCCAGGCTGCTCTCCTCCGACGCCACCGGAGCCACAAACTGGTGCTTCTCAGGGCCTGGTTGGTTAGAGGGAGATGAGAGAGAGCGCATATACTGACATTTCCATTTCCAACAGTAGGCACTATAAAATGACACATACAGTAAGGGAAAAAAGTATTTGATCCCCTGCTGATTTTGTACGTTTGCCCACTGACAAATAAATTATCAGTCTATAATTTTAATGGTAGGTTTATTTGAACAGTGAGAGACAGAATAACAACATAAATCCAGAAAAACGCATGTCAAAAATGTTATACATTTATTTGCATTTTAATGAGGGAAATAAGTATTTGACCCCTCTGCAAAACATGACTTAGTACTTGGTGGCAAAACCCTTGTTGGCAATCACAGAGGTCAGACGTTTCTTGTAGCTGGCCACCAGGTTTGCACACATCTCAGGAGGGATTTTGTCCCACTCCTCTTTGCAGATCTTCTACAAGTCATTAAGGTATCGAGGCTGACGTTTGGCAACTCAAACCTTCAGCTCCCTCCACAGATTTTCTATGGGATTAAGGTCTGGAGACTGGCTAGGCCACTCCAGGACCTTAATGTGCTTCTTCTTGAGCCACTCCTTTGTTGCCTTGGCCGTGTGTTTTGGGTCGTTGTCATGCTGGAATACCCATCCACGACCCATTTTCAAATGCCCTGGCTGAGGGAAGGAGGTTCTCACCCAAGATTTGACGGTACATGGCCCCGTCCATCATCCCTTTGATGCGGTGAAGCTGTCCTGTCCCCTTAGCAGAAAAACACCCCCAAAGCATAATGTTTCCACCTCCATGTTTGACGGTGGGGATGGTGTTCTTGGGGGTCATAGGCAGCATTCCTCCTCCTCCAAACACGGCGAGTTGAGTTGATGCCAAAGAGCTCCATTTTGGTCTCATCTGACCACAACACTTTCACCCAGTTCTCCTCTGAATCATTCAGATGTTCATTGGCAAACTTCAGACGGGCATGTATATGTGCTTTCTTGAGCAGGGGGACCTTGCGGGCGCTGCAGGATTTCAGTCCTTCACGGCGTAGTGTGTTACCAATTGTTTTCTTGGTGACTATGGTCCCAGCTGCCTTGAGATCATTGACAAGATCCTCCCGTGTAGTTCTGGGCTGATTCCTCACCATTCTCATGATCATTGCAACTCCACGAGGTGAGATCTTGCATGGAGCCCCAGGCCGAGGGAGATTTACAGTTATTTTGTGTTTCTTCCATTTGAGAATAATCGCACCAACTGTTGTCACCTTCTCACCAAGCTGCTTGGCGATGGTCTTGTAGCCCATTCCAGCCTTGTGTAGGTCTACAATCTTGTCCCTGACATCCTTGGAGAGCTCTTTGGTCTTGGCCATGGTGGAGAGTATGAAATCTGATTGATTGATTGCTTCTGTGGACAGGTGTCTTTTATACAGGTAACAAGCTGAGATTAGGAGCACTCCCTTTAAGAGTGTGCTCCTAATCTCAGCTCGTTACCTGTATAAAAGACACCTGGGAGCCAGAAATCTTTCTGATTGAGAGGGGGTCAAATACTTATTTCCCTCATTAAAATGCAAATCAATTTATAACATTTTTGACATGCGTTTTTCTGGATTTTTTTGTTGTTATTCTGTCGCTCACTGTTCAAATAAACCTACCATTAAAATTATAGACTGATAATTTCTTTGTCAGTGGGCAAACGTACAAAATCAGCAGGGGATCAAATACTTTTTCCCCCTCACTGTATAATCTCTGATTTAATAGGGATATCTTAATTTAATAGGATCTCTGTGGTATGCACAGTCAAATTTATTTTGAAGTGTGAACTGGCAGATGGTGTCACATTTCAACCAGGACAATAGTGTGGTGACTTGGTGTTTTCTGTAATATAGTATGTATGAACCGTTACAGCAAACTCTTTCAGTATTTGAAAATCCTGTCCTTTCAGTGCCGACTATCCATCAGTTACTCACCAATGTAGCAGGTGGTGAGCAGCCGGAGCAGATTCCTGGCCACATATCGAGATGTCACAGTGGGTCCAAGCTTTGCAGACAGCCATCTAACTGTCTTGCAGACAGTGTCTGTAGGGAGAAATCAATTAGCAGTGTTATACAGTCAACACAACAATGACAACTGATATTCTCAGCACCCAAAACCAAATCTCTCGCTAATCGATTTGGGTTCTAGGGTAAAATGCTTTCCAATCTCTCTTAACAAAATCCCCGCCCCCAGTGGGGGGTGAGACATCAAACACATTGAGCAACTACAACTTGAAATCTGCTGCAATGCCTGTTCATGTGGGGGTAAAGTTCAGTTCAGCACTCATTTGTCCTAGCCTGGGTAGAAGTCTGTTTGTGCAAACATTCCACTCCAAACATTGTTTGGCATTAGACAGAGTACAAGGAGTGTAATGTTAGCTAAAAACAGGTCTGGATTTCAGGCTACATTTATCCAGGGCAAAGTCCAGCACTGTAGCATTCAACTTGGTCTTTTCTGGATGTGTGTGTAAAGAAGACCATTTCACCCAGTAGACTACTGTCGAGATTTAATGACGAGGCATTGTTTAAGAATGAAGGGTGCTGCTGTAACTCTGCTGGTGTTGCTGGTCTGTCTGTCTGGGGTATGGGCTCTGGGGGATAGTGGAGGGAGGGTCAAAGGGAGTGAAAGTATCAGCCCTGACATCTGGACTGAGCTGAGATCGCTGAGAAACATGGTGGTGGAACAGACAGTGGTGCTGAGAAACATGGAGGCCAAATTGAGGGACAGTGAGAAACAGATGGAGGAGATGAAGAGAGACTTATGTCATCATAGGACATTGACGAAAACCAACTCAAACCAAAGGTGCTTATCATCCACATAGTGTGCATGTGTATGACACATCTACTGTAGTCAAGGAGTGACGTGAGAAAACATACAACTTTCACAACAGTTGAAGATGTTAAGATAATATATAGTAGAATGGCCAGAATTAGTGACTAAATCAATGGATGCCTGAGGGGAAAAAAGTGGTCAAAAATCAGGGAAATTGCATCGCGTTAGCTAGGCTGGATTCTGTAGCTCAGCTGGTAGAGCACGGCGCTTGTAACGCCAAGGCAGTGGGTTCGATCCCCGGGACCACCCATACACAAAAAAATGTTCATGCACGCATGACTGTAAGTCGCTTTGGATAAAAGCGTCTGCTAAATGGCATATTATATTTATATTATATTTATTATATTATTATACTTTCCCGTTGAACTCGTCATCTTTCTTCTCGAATCCGCAGGACATAAAACAAACAATACAGAGGTAAGAAGGATATACATTTTTAGACATAACATGTAGTATTTTCATATTTTAGTAAACGCTTTCATATTAAATTTGAAATTCCTGTTCTTTTTAGAAGATTTCGCACAAAAACAAGCGTATCGCTGTGAAATGTCAACGGAGCACTGAGCGTATAGCAAGCGTTTTATTTTCAAAGCCTTTTACATTTAATTCAGATTGTGTCATGCTAATTTATCTTTTTGTGACCCGCGGAAATAACTTTGAAGACAACGACCACAAAATGCAAAATCCTCAAAAGGTTGTTACGAGAAACCTGCACCGCAATCAACAGAGCTAGGATATAATGTTAATGATATGTTAGAGCAAGACCCCACTGAATGATTCAGAACATGAATAATCATATTATTCTACAGTGAGGGAAAAAAGTATTTGATCCCCTGCTGATTTTGAACGTTTGCCCACTGACAAAGAAATGACCAGTCTATAATTTGAATGGTAGGTTTATTTGAACAGTGAGAGACAGAATAACAACAATTAAATCCAGAAAAACGCACGTCAAAATTGTTATAAATTGATTTGCATTTTAATGAGGGAAATAAGTATTTGACCCCTCTGCAAAACATCAGATTCCAAACTCTCCACCATGGCCAAGACCAAAGAGCTCTCCAAGGATATCAGGGACAAGATTGTAGACCTACACAAGGCTGGAATGGGCTACAAGACCATCGCCAAGCAGCTTGGTGAGAAGGTGACAACAGTTGGTGCGATTATTCGCAAATGGAAGAAACACAAAATAACTGTAAATCTCCCTCAGCCTGGGGCTCCATGCAAGATCTCACCTCGTGGAGTTGCAATGATCATGAGAACGGTGAGGAATCAGCCCAGAACTACACGGGAGGATCTTGTCAATGATCTCAAGGCAGCTGGGACCATAGTCACAAAGAAAACAATTGGTAACACACTATGCCGTGAAGGACTGAAATCCTGCAGCGCCCGCAAGGTCCCCCTGCTCAAGAAAGCATATATACAGGCCCGTCTGAAGTTTGCCAATGAACATCTGAATGATTCAGAGGAGAACTGGGTAAAAGTGTTGTGGTCAGATGAGACCAAAATCGAGCTCTTTGGCATCAACTCAACTCGCCGTGTTTGGAGGAGGAGGAATGCTGCCTATGACCCCAAGAACACCATCCCCACCGTCAAACATGGAGGTGGAAACATTATGCTTTGGGGGTGTTTTTATGCTAAGGGTACAGGACAACTTCACCGCATCAAAGGGACGATGGACGGGGCCATGTACCGTCAAATCTTGGGTGAGAACCTCCTTCCCTCAGCCAGGGCATTGAAAATGGGTCGTGGATGGGTATTCCAGCATGACAATGACCCAAAACACACGGCCAAGGCAACAAAGGAGTGGGTCAAGTAGAAGCACATTAAGGTCCTGGAGTGGCCTAGCCAGTCTCCAGACCTTAATCCCATAGAAAATCTGTGGAGGGAGCTGAAGGTTTGAGTTGCCAAACGTCAGCCTCGAAACCTTAATGACTTGGAGAAGATCTGCAAAGAGGAGTGGGACAAAATCCCTCCTGAGATGTGTGCAAACCTGGTGGCCAACTACAAGAAACGTCTGACCTCTGTGATTGCCAACAAGGGTTTTGCCACCAAGTACTAAGTCATGTTTTGCAGAGGGGTCAAATACTTATTTCCCTCATTAAAATGCAAATCAATTTATAACAATTTTGACGTGCGTTTTTCTGGATTTCTTTGTTGTTATTCTGTCTCTCACTGTTCAAATAAACCTACCATTAAAATTATAGACTGATCATGTCTTTGTCAGTGGGCAAACGTACAAAATCAGCAGGGGATCAAATACTTCTTTCCCTCACTGTAGGTAAAATGTATTTTATAAACATAAGGAAGTGAAACTTCATCACCAAAGTGTTTTTTCACCCACAGTGAGTTTACGGTCAGTCCGAAAACATTTTTTCTCCACACAAACAGCAGAGATTATTTTATTGGAACTCTTGTTAAAGTTGAAAACATGAACAATGGAACATTAGGCCTATTTAACGTCATTAAAGAGACCGACTTTGGGGTGATATTATAGTAAGACTACTTTTGGGGTGATGTTATAGTGAAAGGATCTGTGGTAACAGTCTAGGCATTCATACGCCAGATATTTGCTACAAACATTGAAGGGTAGGGTATATTTCAGACTGCGACATTGGGATGTGGGAGGTCTTCCAAGTGCACTTTAGAGCCGATTGGCCTAATTGTTTCTCAATGTTTAATGTTTTCTTCCTTGGTATTTTAGCCTTGGAGACCAGAATGACAACCATGAGAGCCAGGTGTGGAATCTGAAGACCGAGAATGCAGGTAAAACAGATGTGAACTTAACACCAATTTTACGAAAACAATTGTAACTATTGTTCAATAAATCCTGTTCAACATGATCCTGTTCTCTCCTGTGTCCGCTGCGCAGGCAGACACAAGGTGGCATTCTACACCTCTTTGTCTAACTCGGGAGCAATGTATTTCGGACCCTTCAACACTGAAACCACATTGGTCTACAAAACCGTCATCACAAACACTGGCACAGCCTACAACCAAACTACAGGTAGCGTCTTCAGTGCTTACACACCAACCTACATGTCCACAGCAGTGGAGGTTGTTGAGGGGAGGACGGCTCATAATAATGGCTGGAAAGGAGCAAATGGAATGGCATCAAATAACATGGACACCATGTGTTTGATGTATTTGATACCATTCCACTCAAGCCATTACCATGAGTCCATCCTCCCCAATTAAGGTGCCACCAACCTCCTGTGGTCCACAGTGGCCAGCTACAGACACTGAGTCCAACATCACTGGCTGGCTGCTCCAGTGTCTATAAGAGATAGACATTGTTGATCTCTCCCCATTTTCCCCTCTGAAACAGGTATCTTCACAGCACCAGTGAAAGGAGTCTACTACTTCAGATTCACTGCCATGGACCGCCGGGGCTCTGCTTTACTGGGTGTAAACTTGTACAAAGGTGTCGAGAATGTGATGCACAATGGCATCTACAATCTTCACAGTGGCAACAACGAGCCCATTTCCAACGCGGTGGTTCTCGAATTGTACGTGGGGGACGTGGTGTACATGCGTCTCCCTGCGGGCTATGGACTCTATGATGATTCCAGTCACTACACCACATTCAGTGGCTTCCTGCTCTTCCCTATGTGAAGGGAGTGCCATGAACGCTGTATGATTTAGACTACGGCCATAACTGACAGCTTCTCTGTATACTGTCATAACTTGTAACTCTATACTGTCTAATGACTGGCTAATCAAGACACTGTACTTTGTTTTATTTCTTCAGCAAAAAACAAAGATCATATGATAAGCGCATATTAAGTTTCTAAACCTAATAATAAAAAATGCAATCAGCAATAATTATCTTTTCCTGTTATGAATTGTGAACAGAATGGGCTCTGTAATTCAGAGAAATTCTAACAGATCAAGAGCATTTTGTTCTGGGTTCTGGAACTCAGAGCAGAATTCTAGAATCAGATTGCAGGAGGGACATGAGTGGTTGGGTGCTGATATCCTCTCACTCTATCCGACCATTCTCTCTCACACTATCACTTACAGTTGTGTCAGATAGGCCTATTACACAATACAGACTCTGCTAAACTCACATCTACCCACACGCTCTCATTCACACACACACACAGTGGTTATGGTATGTTAGTAGAATCTCACCTAGAAGGATCTTGTGCTCTTTCTCCTCAGAGTCCTCTGACAGGTCATGCTCTCCCTCCTCCTCCTCTCCCACCATGTCTTTCTGTGCGTTCTCCAGCTCCATGCCATTGACAAACTCTCCCTCCAGGGTGGCCACTGTCTCCTCTGTGCAGCCAGATAGAGTCAGTTCTAGGTTGGGACCACTGCCCTCCCCTGTCCCGCTCTCCTTCCCCTCCTCAGTCTCCTCCTCCAGCTCCCCTCCCTCCTCTCCCTCGCTGGCCTGCTTCAGGTCCTGGCTGCTGTCAGCTGACTTCAGACTGGCTCGGTCCCGAGTGGAGTCGGCGTCTCCGATAGAGACCTCGCTAGTGCTGCTCTTGTCGCTCAGTTTCCCCACGCTCAAAGACTCCTGGTCCTGCTCGTTGCCTCCTGCTGCTGAGTTCTGGCTCTGCAGTTTACCCCCAGCAGCTCCCCCTGTTCCATTGTTGACGTAGAAGCCATTCTGGAAATCCTCCCCCTCTGAGAGGAACACCTGGTCGTTGAGGCTGATACCTGAGGAGTAGTCCACCAGCCCTGGGTCTCCCCCCACCCCTACACCCCCAGCCCCTCCACTGCCTCCTCCTACCTTCCCACTCACAGAGCCTGAGGACGGCCTGCCTTCCTGGTAGTCCTCCTCCTCCTCTCCTAGGTCACATGCCCCTCCCCTCAGGCCTTTGCTGGCCTCCCATTGGGGCTCAGATCCCGAGCTGCAGCTCTCAAAGCCAGAGATGATCTGGAGCACGTGTGGCAGGAGGCTGGACAGGAAGGCCTGCAGGCCCAGTCTGACGATCAGCTGCAGAACAAAGCAGTCTGTGTAGAGGTAGAAGCGACCTCTGAGGCACCGCGGGTTCTCATACACACTGACCAGGGGCTTCAGGAGATACTTGGCTGCGTTTCTGGGCCCAAGTACCCTAGAGATGGGCTCAAACAGGTACCAGGCAGCATACACAGCAGTGGACTCCTCTAGCATGAGCGCCAGCACAAAGGGCAGGAGGATCTCCAGCCCCTCAGCTGTGATGACTCCCTGTAACAGTGTCTCCAGCTGCTGCCATAGGTGGAAGACCACATCGCGACCTTGAAGGCTGCAGGTGGTCTCCATCTTGGAATGGTAGGAGTAGATGAAATGGTGGAGGGCAGGGAAATAGGTGGGGAAAGGCAAAGGGGAGAGGATGGGGCTCAGTAACTGACAGGGGTTTGGGGGAGGGAGACCCTCATAAATGGGGTCGTATTTAAAAAGAAGAGGTCGAGGACAACATGGTTTCTCTACTTTGGCTTTGAAGGAGTGCTGGCGTAGCTGTAGCAGTGTCTCCAGAGCGTGATGCAATGGCAGGGGCACGTCACGCAGGCTGGCCGAACATAGATTAATCACAGCCTGGAAGCGCTCACTCAGGGGGGTGCCTGGTTTCACGCCCCGCAGTTTAGACGAGTAGAAGATCTCTGCTATGAGGACGCCCAGAGCCTGCATGTCCCTCTGGTAGAGTTCTGCTAGCAAGGGGAGACATTGTGGAGCTCCTGTCCTCTCCTTCCTGGAGTCAGATTGGTGCCAGACTTGTGCATGCAGGCTCTTCACCAAGAAGTTGTTCAGTTTCTCCAGCTCTTCCAGAGGTTGAAGGGGGCTGAAGCCCTCAGGCAGTGTGATCTTGAAGTCCTCTGTGTTGGTGGCACCACTCACACTCCCCTCTCCGTGCTTCTTGTTTATGGGGCCTGCTCTCTGTAGCATGGCACTGCGTATGCCAGAGCCCAGGGCGCTGGTGGCATTACCTGCTGTCCCCTCCCCAGGCAAAGAGCTGGGAGACTGGGACACCACCATGGCTGGGTGCTCTCCTCCAGTCTTCCCCCCAGACCTTGCGGTGCTGATGAGAGGTAGAGGGATAGAGGAGGTAGTGGAGGTGCCAATGGCGGCCCCTCCACTGAGTGAGTCCAGAGCCTCCATACCTTGTTCTAGCTCTTCATCTCGGTCCACCATGGTCCAGCCACTGGACTCACACCCCGTGGCCTCTGGGACCATTCCGTCCACCACGGCATCTAGCGGTGGGATCTGTAGAGGAGGCACGTTGAGAGTGGCGGGGCCCAGGAGAGGGGGTTCAGGTAGCGAGTACTGGTAAGGTGCAAGGCGGGGTGGGTGGGGCTGGTCAAACAGCTGGACTACTCCGTAGCTGGTCAGATGGGTGTGGTTGTCCACCAGGTGCAGGCACACGTTCTTGGCCTTGATGGCTTCTTTACCAGACAGCTTGTAGCCGAACGTCAGGTCTATCCAGTAGTGCAGCTGCTGAGACACCTCTCGGCTCTCCAGGAGGCATCTGTGCACCTCGATGAACTCCTCACAGGAGTTACACCATGGGGGAACTTCCAGATCCGGCATGTCAGGGTGGATGGAGCGGAATATGGAGGGATCTGTGTAGAACTCTGGGATACATTCATCCGGGGTCCAGCTCTGGATGCGTTCCATACTGGCTGGGTATTCGTTCGGTTCCCACTGAGACCTGACATGGCTGCACAGCACTGACTTGGGTGTCTGCCGGGCCCTGTAGACGTAGTAGGTGATGTCTGACAACACGTCTGAGATGTGATGGGGCACGTGTAGGTGTTCAGACTGCCCTGAACCACCGGCGCCTACAGACCCACCCAGACCCAGGTCTCCTATAATACTGACTGCCCCACCTCCGTTAGCCACCGCTGCTGCAAGGGCCTCTTTGGTCATCTCATAGGTAAAGTCCAGCTGCTTGTCTCCTTTATTCAGCCTGAACTTGGACCGCCTGAGGTCCCGGAACCTCCCATATGGCACAGTGAAGTCCACCACCCAGGGCAGGACCGGGTGGTAGTTAGGGTCTCCCTCCCGCCGTCCAGCTAACCTGTTCAGCTCCATCAGGTAGCGGAAGTTGCTGACTCTACCATGGACCCAGTCCAGGACCAAGGACTTGAGCTCATCAAAACAATCTCTACACAGCCTCTTATCACAGTCACGGTTCACACCTTGGCCCTGGTCCCTCGCCTTGATGCTTCTTGGCACTTGTCCCTCAGTAACATAGCCGTCAGCCTCTCTGTCCTCCCCCAGAGCTTCATAATGGGCCAGGGTGACCTTGAGGCGGCTGCAGAGCTGCTCGTCCACCGCTATGTCCTGCAGGGAGAGCTCTCCACAGGACAGCCCTGACGCCTGACAGGCCCGCAACGCGATTAGTAACTGGTAGAGGATGAACAGCACTTTGGCATGGCTGTTGGCCAGCTTGGCTGGGCTGTAGGTGACGATGTCGTGGAGTGAGTACTGGGTGTAGGGGAGAACCACGTAGAGCATCTCTGCTGACTCCAGTAGGCACTCAGCAGGGAGGACGTTAGGACACAGTTGGTCTGAGGGGTGCTTAGAGGAGGAGGAGCTGCTTGGAGAGAATGGGTTGTCTTTGTCCTTGTCTCTGGCAGGGGAGAGGGATGGTGACACGGGGATGGAGACGAACGTAGAGCAGAAGAGCTTCTGCAGCGCTTGGCGCACAGCATCTATGGCTGCTACGTGCATCTGCTCCGTAGCCCCTGCATAGGGCTGCACGTGGCTGTGATGAGCCTCGCACCACAGGTTTCTGTGAAAGGACCAAAACAGATATGAGTACGGTAACGACTCAACCATGTTTTATTACACATATCCATAAATGTATTACATTTTGAGGGCTACATTTTACAATTAATTTATTAGGAGTTTAAAATTTTAACTTATATGTAAATTCTTGAAATAAATGTACAATGCTGTTATTTCACAATTAAAATGGACAAAAAAAAATGTATGTATGCAATTAAAACTGGAAAAATACCTGAAATTACATTGTGATACCCCCTGCATGGTCTTCATGAAAGAATCCTGGGAGACTAGTTGGCAGCCTGGGTCCCTTGCCAGCCTGTAGCTCAGCTTGCTCTTCCTCAGGCCCTGGATGCACACTCGGGTCCAGCCAGGAGGCAGCTTCACCAGGGAGCGCTGGAGGTAGGTGCGAATCTCTGCCTCACTGGCGCTCTCTGAACGGGCACAGCGGATGACCCTCCTCTCCCTTAGGCCCATCACCCAGCGGGTGGGGACCAGGGCCACCAGCTCTTGAGGCCGGGGCCCTGGACCTAGCTGCCGACGATCCACCCCTAGGTCCTTCTCTACAGCTGACACTAGCCACTCCATGGTGACCTACTCTTTCAGGCCTGACAGACAGGAGTGACACACTGTCCTGCTGTCGTCCCACTGGCTCCCTCCTCACTACCAGCACAGAGAATGACTCTCTCTCACCCTTTCATGGAAGGAGGAAGTGCTGACATGTAGGAGCGGGTTGTGTCTGACAATGTTTCCTGTGAAGACATTTGAAACAGAATATAAATTATCAAGTTGCATTACAATGTTAAACAGAATGTAGGTAAGATGAACCTGGTTTGAATGGTTTAATTAAAATACAAATCTGCATAGAAACAAGACTTTCATTCATTTTACACTAAACTAACGAGTGAGCTTGTCCAGGGGTGGTGCTGCTGACATGAATGATAGCTAAGCTGCTACTGCTTATTACCTATCCTGTTGCCTATTCACTTTACCCCTACCCATATGTACTGTACATATCTACCTCGTACCCCTGCACATCGACTCGGTACTGGTACTGTATAAAGTTATTGTTACTCATTGTGTTTTTATTCCTTGTGTGATCTTCCTCTCTGCATTGTTGGAAAGGCCCGTAAGCATTTCACTGTTAGTCTACACCTGTTGTTTACGAAGCATGTGACAAATACAATTTGATTTGATCAACTTTACTCGTTAGGCTAAGCTCTACTCACGTGACTCTCCTACTGCCTATCCAATGGCTTTTCAAGGAAATAGATAGATCCAGCCAGCTAATCAACACAAGCACAACAAGTGAAAGATGAATGAATATGATGACAGCTGCTAGTTATTATTCCACTTCATCTTCCACTGAGCCATTGGAAAGGCAGTAGTAGAGTTATGTGAGCAGAGCTTAGCCTAACGAGACGGGTCTATCTGCAGACCGCATTTACTACATGCCGCGGCCACCATGCATCACTTACTATTATCCCAGAAACACCATTATCCCAGAAACCCTAGACCCACTCCAATTTGCATACCGCCCCAACAGATGATACAATCTGTATTGCACTCCACACTGCCCTTTCATACCTGGACAAAATGAATACCTACGTGAGAATGCTATTCATTGACTACAGCTCAGCGTTCAACACCATAGCACCCTCAAAGCTCATCACGAAGCTAAGGACCTTGGGACTAAACACCTCCTTCTGCAACTGGATCCTGAACTTCATGACGGGCCACCCACAGGTGGTAAGGGTAGGTAACAACACATCTGTCACGCTGATCCTCAACACGGGGGCCCCTCAGGGGTGCGTGCTCAGTCCCCTCCGGTACTCCCTGTTCACCCATGACTGCATGGCCAGGCACGACTCCAACACCATCATTAAGTTTGCCGACGACACAACAGTGGTAGGCCTGATCACCGGCAACGATGAGACAGCCTATAGGGAGGAGGTCAGAGACCTGGCCCGGGTGGTGTCAGGATAACAACCTCTCCCTCAACGTGATCAAGACAAAGGAGATGATTGTGGACTACAGGAAAAAGAGGACTGAGCACGTCCCCATTCTCAACGACGGGGCTGTAGTGGAGCAGGTTGAGAGCTTCAAGTTCCTTGGTGTCCACATCACAAACAAACTATCATGGTCCAAACACACCAAGACAGTCGTGAAGAGGGCACGACTATTCCCCCTCAGGAGACTGAAAAGATTTGGCATGGGTCCTCAGATCCTCAAAAAGTTATACAGCTGCACCATCGAGAGCATCCTGACTGGTTGCATCACTGCCTGGTATGGCAACTGCTCGGTATCGAACCGCAAGGCACTACGGAGGGTAGTGCGTACGGCCCAGTACATCACTGGGGCCAAGCTTCCTGCCATCCAGGACCTCTATACCAGGCGGTGTCAGAGGAAGGCCCTAAAAATTGTCAAAGACTCCAGCCACCCTATTCATAGCCTGTTCTCTCTGCTACCGCACGGCAAGCGGTACCGGAGCGCCAAGTCTAGGTCCAAAAGGCTTCTTAACAGCTTCTACCCCCAAGCCATAAGACTCCTGAACAGCTAATCAAATGGCTACCCGGACTATTTGCATTGTTCCCCCACCACCCTCTTTTACGCTGCTGCTACTTTGTTTATTATCTATGCATTGTCATTTTCCCTCTACCTACATGTACATATTACCTCAACTAACCTGCACCCCCGCACATTGACTCTGTACTAATACCCCATGTATATAGCCTCTCTACTGTTATTTTACTGCTGCTCTTTAATTCTTTGTTATTATTATTTTTTACCTACCACTTATTTTTCTTAAAACTGCATTGTTGGTTAAGGGCTTGTAAGTAAGCATTTCACTGTAAGGTTGTATTCGGCGCATGTGACAAATAAAATTTGATTTTGACAGGGTTTCCCCATTGAGGCTGCTAGCTAGCTAGGACAGGGTTTCCCAAAGTAGGTCCTGGAGCCCCTCCCTGGGTGCACTTTTAGTTTTTTGCCCTATCACTACACAACTGATTCAAATCACTGACTCATCATCAAGCTTGGATTGTTTGAATCAGCTGTGTAGTGTTAGGGCAAAAAACAAAACGTGCACCCAAAGGGGCCCCAGGACCGAGTTTGGGGAAACACCGAGCTAGGACACTGCCACACAGTGTTATTTGCCCCGCCTGCCGAGCACTGCTTTCCAGCAGTTATTTGAACGTTAAAATCCTTTTTTTCGGCGGTTGGCATCCAACATAGGTACATTACGTTACCGCCACCTACTGTGCTGGAGTGTGGGCCAGAGACAGAGCTAGCAGCCACAATGGCAGTGGGCGCGGCATGTAGTAACCAGTCTTGCAGATAGACATTATTGAACGAGACTGGTAACAGAGACGGAAGAGGAAGCGAGACACCCCACTCGCTGTTTTTTTCAAAGTTCAATGAAAGTCAAATTAACTAGCTAAGTAGACCAGACCCAGGTGCTATTGCATTAGTGTCTATGGGATACACACCTAGTGAAGTAGACCGGAACGTACCATTTTTTTACAATGGTAAACGGCCTGAATGAACTTTCATGTATCCACCATCTTTGCTGGTACTAGCAATGTCAGTGTTGTAGCTAGCTAGTGAGCTATCTAGCTAAAAGTCTTATATTTCAGTCTCCGAGTTCTACGAAACTTTATAATAATGCATACACCGAAACTGCAATGCATTCAGCGAGACAGTCACTAGCTAACTGAAAATACACGACATAAAATATTGCGAGCAATTTCCTTAGCTAGCTAGCTGCAAGCTGTCTATCTCGCTAACTTAGCTACCTATTTATCTTACTAGCTAACTTACCTGTGACAGTAACTTAAACAACGTCAGGTTCCATACTGAGTCCTAAATCAACTCGGATTTTCTATTTGAGCAGATGCACAAGTGTACTCACTCTTTCAGAAGCAACTTCGGTGAATTGGCTAGCCAGAAAAGCAGTCAGCCGAGGATGTTTTGAATCCGATAACTCACGTGACCCCCTTCCCTATTCCGTGCGCGCTCATGTGATTCCTTCTTCTTCTTCGATGAGGTTTAACGACGGTTGGCATCCAATAAATGTTGCATTACCACCACCTACTAGACTAGAGTATAACTATCTTATACGTTGCTTGAAAATAAATAAACAAATACCCTACCATCTAACACTACACTCACAAAAATAAATTAAAAAAACACTCCACTATTTAAATCTATTTAGTCCTACTTCAGGCCAACAGCCTGAAAGGAAAGGCCACCACCACTTAACAAGTCTCTCACACCCAAAATACCTCTCTGCAGCTGCAACCACAACATACATTTTCTGCGCCTTACCGTTCCATTCCTGCAGTACAGTTGATAACCATTGCTATAAATGTAAAAAATCCAATCTCACTGAAACATATCACTTGTTGGCCTATCCCTCTGTACTGGTACAGATCTACTACTCTCACCACTCCTCTCAGGATCCCTCCCCCTTGACCCATCTTCCTCTACTTTCTTCACTGCCTCAGCATGACACCTTCTGCACTACTCTAACCCTGGAAACCTCTTCCTGCCTCTCTCACACAGGACACTTCTGATCCCCAGCCCCATGGGCACCCCTACAATTAACACATACCACTACTTTCCCCAATGCTTCACATTCCTTTGTCTCATGCCCTTCTGCACACTTCTCACACCAAGGAACATCCCTCCTACACACTGCTGCCACATGCCCGTAAGCTTGACACCTGTAACAACGTAATGTATTTGGCACAAAAGTACAGGATAACTTATATATCCTAACATCACTGTTGGGCAAAGACTCAACATCAAAGCTCAAAAGATAACGACTCTTCTGTTTCACCACTCACGCCACTCTGTCTGCGTTGCACCAAACGACGAGCATCATAAACACCAGGAATCTTGCCCTTCAGTTGGTCAGCTTTCACATTTACAGCTACCCCAGTAATCATTGGCGCCCTTTTCTTGAGAGCAAAACAATTCACATCGCTTGCCTCCATTCGTTTAACGCAGAGCGCCTGCTCCCTCTGACCAGCAGAAACACAAACAATTATCACAAGACCACTTCTGGTTACCCTCACCGATTCCACAGCACCCAACTCTGTTTTCACCCACCCTGACACCACAAATCGATCAGCCAAAAATGCAAGGATCCACTTTTTCCAAAAAGTTCACCCCTCCTGTCACAGACTCATCTTTATCCTGACCCTCAGTGCAAGCCTCGGGCTCCGAGAACTTCACCACACCTACCACCTCAGATACTTTGCCCTCATTCACTTCCATTTCTCCTCCTGTCTTTAGCTCATTCTGCTTACACTTTCTACCATTCTTCTTTAACAAACCATCTCCCTTTTCCCCGCCATTTTTAACCAACTCAAGCTCACCCTTTTGCTCCCTCTCTTTCTTAGACCTCCTCTGCCTCTCTTTTTCCCTCCATTCCTCCTCCGTATTCCAAGTACACGTCTCCTTACGATAATACTACACTTCTCCTGACATACATCTTGTTCTTGCCTTCTCAAGGGATACCACTTAACCGGCTGTCACAATCTCCATACAATCAGCACGAACCCCTCGGGATGTAGCGCTCAACAGTGCATACCACTTCGACTCCATGTGATTCCTTCAAGTAAGTTCTCGAAAATGTACATTATCTTTGGTGTGAGATCTCTATACATTTCTATCATGTGTAGACTATTACTTGAATGTATAGGCCTATTTGTTATACATGGTCCCTAACATACAAACCTGATATTTCCCAAAGAAGTTGGAAATATTTGCCAAAACATATTTGCACAACATTTGTTGGATGGGGAGAAAAGTAGGATATCTTTATAACGCAACTATAAGTTCAGAGCAAATTCCTTCTTGGCACTGCATTGACTCCAATCAATGTAAAGAAAATATGGTCTCTATGTTTTAGGGAGTGCAAGCATACTGCAGCACGGTGGCGGACTTACCATTAGGCAACTAAGGCAATTGCCTGGGGCCTCACACCATCAGGGGGCCTCGAGAACTTGGTATAATTTTGTTTAATAATACATTATTTCTGTTATCTTGCCTTCCTCTTCTGCTCGAGGCCCTCCCCCGCTCGTGAGTAATCTCTGATGTGGCAAATGGATCAGTTTCTGTTTTCTTCCTCTGGATTTGGTGCTAGCTTTTGATTAGGAAAATAGAAGACATGTAGGTGTCCCTATGACGCTCACAAGCCATGCAGGACACTTTAGAAGGGACTGTGACAAAACCGCAGTGGTGTAAAGTAACTAACTAAAAATACATGGGTGGGGCCTGCAAATCACAAAAAGCCAATTTATGCATGATCCGATAAAATCCAAACTTAATAGTGATACTAACAATCCACCCTAATAAAAATAGTACATTGCCAAAACAAACAAAACTCCCACTTCTTCCTTCTTTTAGTTCTCCATATTTCCCTTCTCAGACGCTAGGACCTGAGAAGGTGGTATGGCTTTTGCTAATATTCCATGAAACTCCTTTGCTGTGAAATCTTTCAGCCCCAGGAACCGCTACGCCGCAATCACAATGATTTCTATCTTCCCAGATCTTTTCTCCACCTTGGCAGTGCCATTTCTCACCATTGCGATGAAGGCCACAAAGTCCACATTTTTAACCTTTAAAATGTCAGGATGCCCTTGGTGTAAGACACTGCAGCCTGCAGTGAAGGCCTATCCACTACCATGGACTCTTCTGGTGCAACGTTCAAACCCTCAACCCTTTTCACAGCTTCTGCATATGAAATGCTCTGTACAACCCTGACTTTGGCCACCTCGTTCTCTTTTACCGTTGTGGGGCATTCTGAAGACGTGGCTTCATGATTCCCACCGCAATTACAACATGTCACATTTTCTACACTTTTATAACACATATGTTCTTTTCCACATATTGTACATTTCGGCTTCTCCCTTCCGCAAACACTTTATACAAGACCAAAAACTTTACAATGTTCACACTGCATTGTTCTTGGGATAAATGCTCTAACTCTGTAGGTAATATACCCTAACCGCACTTCATTAGGGAGAGACACCATTTCAAAGAACAAATTAACTCTTCAATTTTTCCCCATTCACCACACGTGCTTCAATCACTCCAGGAATATTTTTCATCTCTTCCCACGAAACGCCAGATATAACCCCCTTGAGGGGTGCCCTGTTCCGAAGAGACACACAACACTTCAAACTTATTAAATTGATTAAGACACAAACAATCTAAACAAGCCCGCCTCTCGTGATCCTCACAGACTTCACTTTACCCAGTACTCTCTCCACCAGTTTAGATAACTCAAATGGTTTCTTCAAGATTGGTACTCTGCTCAGCTGATCCTCATTAACAAACCGTACTCCTACTAGATACGAAGGGTCATTCTCATCACTGTACTCTACTTTGCTCCGTTTTCCTTTCTTTTGAACAATACTCAAATTCTCATTGATTCTACCGCCATCGTATTCAGATTCCACTTCATTATCCACTTCATTATCCGCTTCCGCCATCTTCCTTCCAATACCGCATGATGTGTGCCTCGCAAATTTTGTAACAATGAGTAGGGCTCCATATAATCAAATCAAATTGTATTGGTCACATACACGTGTTTAGCAGATGTTATTACGGGTGTAGCGAAATGCTTGCATTGACATGATTGGTTGAAGGTAGTTGGGGGTGGGAGGTCCTGTATAAACACAAATTCACTTTGACTACTACCTTCACAACAGCTCTGGGCTGCTCCGCAGATTGCAAGAAGTATGAATGCCCTGACTTCTGTAGAGGCCGTATCACCGTAAATGCTTTATAGCCAATGCAGAGAGGTCAGATTGACCATGAAGCGCCTTTAAATCTGACCGCTTTTCATAAACAAAGATGGTGTTCATAAATGTTGCAGGATTTGCAGGACATCTAATAAAAGAGCAGCTATTCATACAACAGTTATTCTTTGTCTTCTTATAAAGAATTTTAGACATTGCAATGCTTACTATATAAACACTTTCTTATTTACACGTTTAACCAAAGGCACGTTCCATAGAGGCATGTTGGCTCGGCACGCTGGTCTAAGGTCAGTTTTACGTTTTACCCCCCATTGCTAAAGGTGGGCTTGGCGAGTGTATACTGATCCTAGATCTGTAAGAGAAACCCGGAACGCTTAGCAGTAAATGACGCGATGACGTTATGAACAGTTCGCGCGTTCAGGGATACATTTGGCGCCACAGACACAACAACACTGAGGAAGCACTGTCACTGTAGAAGTGAGATTGTCCTCTCCGAATTCGCTTTGAAACGTACAGTTTCACCCTACATAGCTATAAACTCAGCTACAACATGACTAACATGCTGACAAAAGGAGCGATAGAGGTAGGTGGTGGCATTTTATGACATCCCAGAAAGCATACAAACAAAGTTTACCCAGCATCTGAATGCTTTGTTGAGTTAGCTAGCCACAATGCTAGCTAACTAGATATATTTTCCATCTGTCTTAAGCTGTTTTCTGCTCTTTCAACAGGCTCTAACCAAAGGCTCTAAGGATTTACAAAACCCCATACTTCAATTAGTGGTGAGTATGAATGTATGTTGTTGTGGAAGTAGCTAGCTAGCTCGCTCGCTAACTTTAGCGAACTGAAGTTAGCGAATTAACCGTAGTAAGTTAGGGCCAACTGTTGAAGAATGGCTATTGGCATTGTCAACAGTTAGCTAACTTGGACAGTATGGACCCATGTTTTAGAGACCAACATTTAAGACAAGGATATTCACCAAGATGGAAATACAGATTTGTACCACTGGCACTGCTAGATTTGTGACATGATTTCTACCGCACTCCTATATTCATATTCTTTCAGAACATCCGTAAAATTGATGGTGGCAGTGGACCAGCCCGCTTTCGTCTGATGATGAGTGATGGACAGCACTCAATGTCCTGTGAGTAGAACTATTCCAAATCCACTCCACCACCTGTTCAAAGTAACGTTACACACATAAATGGTTGTATGGCAGGAGGCAGGTGACCATGATAGGTAGCAAATACAAGCATTGCTTTGTGGTCGTGGCATGTAAAGAAAACGAAAGTTTTCTATTTGGATAATATATGCCAGTATTTTATGTTCATGCAAGGTTACAACTGTATTGAATATATATATATATATATATATATATATATATATATATATATATATATATATATTATAAAGTAAATGTAAAACCAAATTGTACATTTACATTTTAGTCATTTAGCAGACACTCATATCCAGAGCGACTTACAGTTAGTGGGTGCATACATTTATCATACTGAGGTAATATGTACTGTAGGTAGGTGTAAAGTGACTGCATAGATAATAAACAGCTAGTAGCAGCAGCATAAAAAAAGGGGGTCAATGCAAATAGTCTGGGTAGCCATTTGATTAACTGTTTAGCAGTCTAATGGCTTGGGGGTAGAAGCTGTTAAGGAGCCTCTTGGACCTAGACTTGGCGCTCAGGTACAGCTTGCCGTGCAGTAGCAGAGAGAACATTCTATGACTAGCGTAGCTATAGTCTTTGACAATTTTTAGGGCCTTCCTCTGACACTGCCTGGTATAGAGGTCCTGGATGGCAGGAAGCTTGGCCCCAGTGATGTACTGGGCCGTACGCACTACCCTCCGTAGCGCCTTGCGGTTGGATGCCGAGCAGTTGCCATACCAAGCGGTGATGCAACCAGTCAGGAGGCTCAAGGTATCAGTGTAAATTAAAGTCAAGGATATTCATAATGGAAATCATCAAAGAAGAAGAAAAAACATAAATAATTAATTTCTTCCTTTTAATTTTGCGAAGTTTAAGAAGTGTTGTGATTACCATACAAAGTCATAAAAGTTGGGAAATGCATATCATCATCTCTCAGACAAGACAGACTAGCACAAGCAATACTGCACTGCCAATGTTCTTGTTGGTCTGTCTTGTCCCTAACATCTCTCCTATCATCTATCTATCCCTCCTGTAGCATTCATGCTCTCCACTCAACTCAACCCAATGGCTGAGGACAACCAACTGGCCCCAAACTGTATCTGTCAGCTGAATAGGAACGTGACCAATGTCCTAAAGGATGGACGGTATGGTGCTTCTATCTTTTCATGTTTTCCTGCCTACAGAATGACAAACCCATTTCTAAACTTTTAGAGCTGTGAGGATGGACACACACACACACACAATGGATGTGCACATACCCACTTTTTGTTGTTGATTATCAACCATATGTTTAGTCTTTGGAATGTGATTTACAATGCAATTGTTAATTGCTGTTCTTCTGTTCAGGCTTGTGGTGGTCATATTGGACATGGAGGTGGTGAAGTCTGCTGATGAGGTGGCTGGAAAGATCGGAGAGCCCACGCCTTACGTGGAAGGCGAGTCTTCGACCCATACTCCATCACCATATCATAAGGCTTAGGGGGAGTGAAGATGAACAAATGTTTGAATCCAGACATGGATATAACCTACAATGTTGTTTGTGCAGCTTACTTGAATTTTTACCTTTCACTCCCTCACCTCCCTTGCAGGTCAGAGTAAAGCCCCACAGTCAGCCCCCAATCCCTCAGTCCACCCCCTGCAGCCCCAGAATGGAAATTATGGTAAACAACTCCAGATCACCCACTGTGCTTTTAAATCTAATGCCTTTTCACATCCTGTACCAGGAGTTGAATTGAGAGGTTGGGTCATTAATGGACTGTATTCTCAAGATAAATTCCTAATATTTTGCAGTGCCTTCGGAAGGTATTCAGACCCCTTGACTTTTTCCACATTTTGTTATGTTACAGCCTTAACCTAAAAATGGATTAAATAAAAAAAAAAATGTAATCAGCAATCTACACACAATACCCCATAATGACAAAGCGAAAACAGGTTTTTAGAAACACCTTATTTACATAAGTATTCAGACCCTTTGCTTTGAGACTTGAAATTGAGCTCAGGTGCATCCTGTTTCCATTGATCATCCTTGAGATGTTTCTACAACTTGGAGTCCACCTGTGGTAAATGCAATTGATTGGACATGATTTGGAAAGGCACACACCTGTCTATATAAGGTCCCACAGTTGACAGTGCATGTCAGAGCAAAAACCAAGCCGTGATGTTTAAGGAATTGTCCGTAGAGCTCTGAGACAGGATTGTGTCGAGGCACAGATCTGGGGAAAGGTACCCAAAAATGTCTGCAGCATTGAAGGTCCCCAAGAACACAGTGGCCTCCATCATTCTTAAATGGAAGAAGTTTGGAACCACCAAGTCTGGAGGAAACCTGGCACCATCTCTACGGTGAAGCATGGTGGTGGCAGCATCATGCTGTGGGGATGTTTTTCAGTGGCAGGGACTGGGAGACTAGTCAGGATCGAGGCAAAGATGAACGGAGCAAAGTACAGAGATCCTTGATGAAAACCTGTTCAGGACCTCAGACTGGGGCGAAGGTTCACCTTCCAACAGGACAACGACCCTAAGCACACAGACAAGACAACGCAGGAGTGGCTTCGGGACAAGTCTCTGAATGTCCTTGAGTGGCCCAGCCAGAGCCCGGACTTGAACCCGATCAAACATCTCTGGAGAGAACTGAAAATAGCTGTGCAGCAATGCTCCCCATCCAACCTGACAGAGCTTGAGAGGATCTGCAGAGGGGGATGGGAGAAACTCCCCAAATACAGGTGTGCCAAGCTTGTAGCGTCATACCCAAGAAGACTTGAGGCTGTAATTGCTGCCAAAGGTGCTTCAACAAAGTACTGAGTAAAGGGTCTGAATACTTATGTAAATGTATTGTGTGTGTATATACAGTGGGGGAAAAAAGTATTTAGTCAGCCACCAATTGTGCAAGTTCTCCCACTTAAAAAGATGAGAGAGGCCTGTAATTTTCATCATAGGTACACGTCAACTATGACAGACAAATTGAGGGGGGAAAAATCCAGAAAATCACATTGTAGGATTTTTAATGAATTTATTTGCAAATTATGGTGGAAAATAAGTATTTGGTCACCTACAAACAAGCAAGATTTCTTGCTCTCACAGACCTGTAACTTCTTCTTTAAGAGGCTCCTCTGTCCTCCACTCATTACCTGTATTAATGGCACCTGTTTGAACTTGTTATCAGTATAAAATACACCTGTCCACAACCTCACAGTCACACTCCAAACTCCACTATGGCCAAGACCAAAGAGCTGTCAAAGGACACCAGAAACAAAATTGTAGACCTGCACCAGGCTGGGAAGACTGAATCTGCAATAGGTAAGCAGCTTGGTTTGAAGAAATAAACTGTGGGAGCAATTATTAGGACATGGAAGACATACAAGACCACTGATAATCTCCCTCGATCTGGGGCTCCACACAAGATCTCACCCCGTGGGGTCAAAATGATCCCAAGAACGGTGAGCAAAAATCCCAGAACCACACGGGGGGACCTAGTGAATGACCTGCAGAGAGCTGGGACCAAAGTAACAAAGCCTACCATCAGTAACACACTACGCCGCCAGGGACTCAAATCCTGCAGTGCAAGATGTGTCCCCCTGCTTAAGCCAGTACATGTCCAGGCCCGTCTGAAGTTTGCTAGAGTGCATTTGGATGATCCAGAAGAGGATTGGGAGAATGTCATATGGTCAGATGAAACCAAAATAGAACTTTTTGGTAAAAACTCAACTCGTTGTGTTTGGAGGACAAAGAATGCTGAGTTGCATCCAAAGAACACCATACCTACTGTGAAGCATGGGGGTGGAAACATCATGCTTTGGGGCTGTTTTTCTGCAAAGGGACCAGGACGACTGATCCGTGTAATGGAAAGAATGAATGGGGCCATGTATCGTGAGATTTTGAGTGAAAACCTCCTTCCATCAGCAAGGGCATTGAAGATGAAACGTGGCTGGGTCTTTTCAGCATGACAATGATCCCAAACACACCGCCCGGGCAACGAAGGAGTGGCTTCGTAAGAAGCATTTCTAGGTCCTGGAGTGGCCTAGCCAGTCTCCATATCTCAACCCCATAGAAAATCTTTGGAGGGAGTTGAAAGTCTGTGTTGCCCAGCGACAGCCCCAAAACATCACTGCTCTAGAGGAGATCTGCATGGAGGAATGGGCCAAAATACCAGCAACAGTGTGTGAAAACCTTGTGAAGACTTACAGAAAACGTTTGACCTGTGTCAAAATCCTACAATGTGATTTTCTGGATTTTTTTTCCTCATTTTGTCATGACGTGTACCTATGATGAAAATTACAGGCCTCTCTCATCTTTTTAAGTGGGAGAACTTGCACAATTGGTGGCTGACTAAATACTTTTCCCCCCCACTGTATATATACAGTGGGGAGAACAAGTATTTGATACACTGCCGATTTTGCAGGTTTTCCTACTTACAAAGCATGTAGAGGTCTGTAATTTTTTATCATATGTACACTTCAACTGTGAGAGACGGAATCTAAAACAAAAATCCAGAAAATCACATTGTATGATTTTGAAGTAATTAATTTTGCATTTTATTGCATGACATAAGTATTTGATCACCTACCAACCAGTAAGAATTCTGGCTCTCACAGACCTGTTAGTTTTTCTTTAAGAAGCCCTCCTGTTCTCCACTCATTACCTGTATTAACTGCACCTGTTTGAACTCGTTACCTGTATAAAAGACACCTGTCGACACACTCAATCAAACAGACTCCAACCTCTCCACAATGGCCAAGATCAGAGAGCTGTGTAAGGACATCAGGGATAAAATTGTAGACCTGCACAAGGCTGGGATGGGCTACAGGACAATAGGCAAGCAGCTTGGTGAGAAGGCAACAACTGTTGGCGCAATTATTAGAAAATGGAAGAAGTTCAAGATGACGGTCAATCACCCTCGGTCTGGGGCTCCATGCAAGATCTCACCTCGTGGGGCATCAATGATCATGAGGAAGGTGAAGGAACAGCCCAGAACTACACGGCAGGACCTGGTCAATGACCTGAAGAGAGCTGGGACCACAGTCTCAAAGAAAACCATTAGTAACACATTACGCCGTCATGGATTAAAATCCTGCAGCGCACGCAAGGTCCCCCTGCTCAAGCCAGCGCATGTCCCGTCTGAAGTTTGCCAATGACCATCTGGATGATCCAGAGGAGGAATGGGAGAAGGTCATGTGGTCTGATGAGACAAAAATAGAGCTTTTTGGTCTAAACTCCACTCGCTGTGTTTGGAGGAAGAAGAAGGATGAGTACAACCCCAAGAACAATAATCCCAACCGTGAAGCATGGAGGTGGAAACATCATTCTTTGGGGATTCTTTTCTGCAAAGGGGACAGGACGACTGCACCGTATTGAGGGGAGGATGGATGGGGCCATGTATCGTGAGATCTTGGCCTATAACCTCCTTCCCTCAGTAAGAGCATTGAAGATGGGTCGTGGCTGGGTCTTCCAGCATGACAATGACCCGAAACACACAGCCAGGGCAACTAAGGAGTTACTCCGTAAGAAGCATCTCAAGGTCCTGGAGTGGCCTAGCCAGTCTCCAGACCTGAACCCAATAGAACATCTTTGGAGGGAGCTGAAAGTCCGTATTGCCCAGCGACAGCCCCGAAACCTGAAGGATCTGGAGAAGGTCTGTATGGAGGAGTGGGCCATAATCCCTGCTGCAGTGTGTGCAAACCTGGTCAAGACCTACAGGAAACGTATGATTTCTGTAATTGCAAACAAAGGTTTCTATACCAAATATTAAGTTCTGCTTTTCTGATGTATCAAATACTTATGTCATGCAATAAAATGCAAATGAATTACTTAAAAATCATACAATATGATTTTCTGGATTTTGTTTTAGATTCCGTCTCTCACAGTTGAAGTGTACCTATGATAAAAATTACAGACCTCTACATGCTTTGTAAGTAGGAAAACCTGCAAAATCGGCAGTGTATCAAATACTTGTTCTCCCCACTGTGTGTGTGTGTATGTATGTGTGTGTGTGTGTATATATATATATATATATATATATATATATATATGAATTTGTGTTTAAATTGTCATTATGGAGTATTGTTTGTAGATCGATGGGGGGGAACAATTTAATCAATTTTAGAATAATGCTGAAAGCTAACAAAATGTGGAAAAGGTCGAGGGGTCTGAATACTTTCCCAAGGCACTGTATATTTATTCCTAGTGGTTTCGAAGGTTACAAAGCGGTTATTTCCTTGGTTTCTAGTAGATGGCAGCATTTATGCAAAACGGACAAATCTTGGTTAAAATCCTCAGATCTACTGAACATGACACTGCTACTGTTTTTGTCAGAACGCTTAGCTAAAAAACATTTGCCTCTTGGGTATATGCAGTCATCTGTAATGTTATACTGATCTTACTAAGATGGTAGTTGACCCATGTGATGCTGTTAAGGACAAAATACTAGGTCTGTATTCTGTCTCTTTGTTGCAATAAGCCATTAAAATCAGTCTTAGAGTAAAGGTATAAAACAGACATGCTGCTGTACGTCACACTGGTTATTATTTCCAGGTGTCCAGATGTGCTCGTCAGTCAGACTGTAAATCTGGTTTTGAATTGGATATGATATGAATATACTGTAGTATTGACTTAAGGGTTTCAACACCTTACATTTACTTCATCTAGCAGATGCTCTTATCCAGAGCGACTTACAGTAGTGAGTGCATATGTTTTAATACTTTTTTCATACTGGTCCCCCATGGGAATCGAACCCACATCCCTGGCGCTGGAAGCGCCATGCTCTTCCAACTGAGCTACACGGGACTAACTTAATCTTAATTTCGACAGTTCCCTTTTCATCAAGTAATTAGGTAAGCACTTGGTTATAATTAGTACTGAAATAAAATGGTAATCATGCCATGATGAGAGATGGTATGTGATGGGTAGCCTAATTATCAATAATAGTAAGCTACTGACATTGATTCCAAAATATACATATATTTAGTTAGTCTACTTGAATTTGGCATTTGTTTTATTTTTTACAAATGCTCACTAAATAGCTCTAAGAGGAAAAGGGTGCAGGTAATTAAATTAATGCCTAATTCTAAGTTCATGTTTATCATCTCTCATTACCCATCTCTTGTGACATATAACCATTTCTAATCATTACACAGTACAAATGTTTAACCAGTTATTTCATGAAAATATGCAGGGCTATAGGAAATATTTCTTAGTGCTAACCTACAGTATTGTATGGCATTTTGTGAACCATGACAGATGAACTCTTAGCCCAATATATGGCTTCAGAAGCTTATATCATTTTATGGTCAGGGTCGTAGGTATTCATCCCACTAATCTGGTGTCAGGGAATTGAAGTAGTGATGGTGAGCTTCATCCTCCTCATCAGCACAGTTATTATTGTTAAGTTGTGTGGCTGTGCTGCTGGATCTGGGGGCTTAATTACTAGAAATGCAGTGGTTGGCAAAGTGGACACTTTGAACTGTAATCCACAGTGTGAGGCGCACACAAATCAAATGTGCAGCTAGCGCTTGTCCGAACAGAGAAACCTCAAAGTCAGGCCGCATGCACCAATCTCCTGTGGGAAGAGCAGCTTTGGTTTGTTATTTCACACTTCTGTCTGCTTTGAGTCTGTGATACGTGAATGAATCATCATCTCTCTCTCTCTCACTGAAACACCATCTCACAGACTCACAAGTTAGTTGGTCTTGGGGGGTTTGTCTCCTCTCTCCTATCCCAAACATACAGCAATAAATCCACTACTCTTCCTGATTTAAGTTTTTCTGTTATGTGAGACTACTCTCATGAAGTGAGATAATTACAGTGATCAAGGAGTTGCTATCCAAATATATATATATATTTTTTAAATTCAGCCCTGATGCATTATGGATGTCTATTCTGTTGAGTTTGCCACTCTATCACTGCTGTCTATATGCACCAATAGCTCCCCTGTTGTCTTTTTCATTTCCCTATCTATCATAAGGCTCCATGAACAAAGGTCCCAGCAGAGAGTTTGGGGGGAAGAAGGCCATGCCTCCGTCTGCCATGCCCAGCACTCCTGGGGGATCCTCCAAAGTCGTGCCCATCGCCAGCCTCAACCCCTACCAGTCAAAGTGAGTGGTCTTCTTATACCCGTCTATGGTTGCGTCCCAAATAGCACCGTATTCCCTATATAGTGTACTACTTTAAAGTAGTGCACTATATAGGGAACATATTGCCTTTTGGGATGCATCCTATCATTTTGACGACCATCTCAAACAGCATGATCTCTTGCCCATATGTTTACTCTTGAGTCATAGAATGGTCATAATGATGGTCTGATTTGTATGTGGGGATGTGTTTGTGTGATTTATTCCATAGATAGTTGGTCAAGGTATTTTCAAGGAGTAGAGGTTCATCCAACAACAAGATAAACATTGTTTATTTTCTGTCAGGTGGACCATCCGAGCCCGTGTCACCAACAAGAGCGGCATCCGCACCTGGAGCAACTCTCGTGGGGACGGCAAGCTGTTCTCCATGGAGATTGTGGATGAGAGTGTGAGTAACCCTTTCTGTTTGCATTTTCTCATGTTGCCGTGTTGGATCGCGTGGAGCTAGTCCGTAGCTGACTGTGTTGTGTGTTGATGCAGGGCGAGATCCGAGTGACTGCCTTTACCCAGGAGGTGGACAAGTTCTACAGCATCATCGAGACTGGCAAGGTGAGATGAACTGCCTCCTATTAATGATGCTTATCCACCATATGTCTGTCACTTTGGCAGATTTGGGTCAACTGAGTAATCAATCTCAATGTGCTATTGCCAATACTTTTTGATTTGTACAATGTGCTGAATTGGATATAATATGATTTGATATAAAGATAAAAATCTGAGATAATGAATGATTCTCTCCAAAATGAGTCACAGGACAGTAGCAAGGCTTTATTTAGCTCCTACATCAGTATTCAGGTGAAATGAATCCTGTGCCCAAATCTATTTTAGATTTAAGCCTTATTTGATCCATGTCCAGGTGTTCTACATCTCCAAGGGATCACTGAAGATCGCCAACAAGCAGTACTCGTCCCTGAAGAATGACTATGAGATGACCCTGAATGGAGAGTCCACCATCATCCCCTGTGAGGACACCCAGGACGTACCCATGGTGCAGTGCAACTTCGTCTCCATCGCCGACCTGGAGGCCCGAGAAAAGGACGCCATTTTGGGTAAGGCGCAGGTGTACCAAGGGAGGAGTGAAGGGGATAGGTGGTCCAGGCAGGGCTGGCGGGGCGTGATAACCATAATTAATAACATACTTAATAATAAGCTATCATGGGGATAGCTGCAAAAGAGTGGTAGGGTAGTGTAGGGGAGATGGATGCTACGGCGATAGCGGGTTGCGGTGGGGTGGTTGAGGTAATTATAAGAGCAGAGATAAAAGTAATTAATAATGCTGATGACAGTAGTGGCCTGTGGCGCAGATTGACTTTGGGCCCTATGGCGGAGTCCGGTGAGCAGAGGAGAAAACACTGTCACTGGTAAAAGGAGTCGGTAATAAGAAGCCATAGTCGGCATCCCAAATGGCACTCTAGTCCCTATATAGTGCAATACTTTTGACCAAGGCCTATATGGCTTCGGTCAAAAGTAGTGCACTATGTAGAGAATAGGATGCCATTTGGGACACATCCCTAGTTGTAATGATGTTAATAGACTTAGTGCAGCTTGTAGTGTAGCTGTAGAGTCATTTGTCTTCCGGACCAGCAGGCGTCAGCCCAGCCAGCCCTGTGATGTTGAAGATATCTTCTTAATCATGCTTAAATGAGTTGTAACCTAACAAAGACTGGATGAAAGGGTTAATTAAGATGGCAGAGAGTATAGGCTACTCCCAAATGACACCCTATTCCCTATATAGTGCACTACTTTTGACCAGAGGGCCCATTTGGGATGTAACCATAGAACTGTAATGTTGCTGATAACGTCTCATTTGCTTTGGCCCCCTTGCAGGGGTAAATGGCTATGCATCAGCTCACCTTGATAGAAGCAGGTTAACATGAATCTATACTCAGGATAAATTAAATGAGCAACAACATCCATTTTGTTTTATTTTTGTTTCCCATTCCTATACATACAGTACCAGTCAAACATTTGGACATACCTACTCATTCAAGGGTTTTTCTTAATTTTTACTATTTTCTACATTGTACAATAATAGTGAAGACATCAAAACTATGAAATAACACATATGGAATCATGTAGTAACCAAAAAAGTGTTAAACAAATGAAATGAGATTCTTCAAATAGCCACCCCATGCCTTGATGACAGCTTTGCACACTCTTGGCATTCTCTCAACCATCTTCACCTGGAATGCTTTTCCAACAGTCTTGAAGGAGTTCCCACATATGCTGAGCACTTGTTGGCTGCTTTTCCTTCACTCTGCCGTCCGACTCATCCCAAACCATCTCAATTGGGTTCAGGTTGGGGATTGTGGAGGCCAGGTCATCTGATGCATCACTCCATGACTCTCCTTCTTGATAAAATAGCCCTTACACATCCTGGATGTGTGTTGGGTCATTGTCCTGTTTAAAATCAAATGATAGTCCCACTAAGCCCAAACCAGATGGGATGGCGTATCGCTGCAGAATGCCGTGGTAGCCATGCTGGTTAAGTGTGCCTTGAATTCTAAATAAATGACAGACGGTGTCACCAGCAAAGCACCCCCACACCATAACACCTCCTCCTCCATGCTTTACGGTGGGAACTACACATGCGGAGATCATCCGTTCACCCACACCGCGTCTCACAAAGACACAGCGGTTGGAACCAAAAATCTCAAATTTGGACTCCAGACCAAAGGACTAATGTCCATTGCTCGTGTTTCTTGGCCCAAGCAGGTCTCTTCCTCTTATTGGTGTCCTTTAGTAGTGGTTTCTTTGCAGCAATTCGACCATGAAGGCCTGATTCACACAGTTTCCTCTGAACAGTTGATGTTGAGATATGTCTGTGACTTGAACTCTGTGAAGCATTTTTTTGGGCTGCAATTTCTGAGGCTGGTAACTCTAATGAACTTATCCTCTGCAGCAGAGGTAACTCTTGGTCTTCCATTCCTGTGGCGGTCCTCATGAGAGCCAGTTTCATCCTAGCGCTTGATGGTTTTTGCGACTGCACTTGAAGAAACTTTCAAAGTTCTTGACGTTTTCCGTATTGACTGACCTTCATGTCTTTAAGTAATGATGGACTGTCGTTTCTCTTTGCTTATTTGAGCTGTTCTTGCCATAAGATGGACTTGGTCTTTTACCAAATAGGGCTATCTTCTGTATACCACCCCTACCTTGTCACAACACAACTGATTGTCTCAAATGCATTAAGAAGGAAAGAAATTCCACAAATTAACTTTTAAGAAGGCACACCTGTTAATTGAAATGCATTCCAGGTGACTACCTCATGAAGCTGGTTGAGAGAATGCCAAGAGTGTGCAAAGTTGTCATCAAGGCAAAGGGTGGCTATTTGAAGAATCTCAAATATATTTTAATTTGTTTAACACTTTGTTGGTTACTACATGATTCCATATGTGTTATTTAATAGTTTTGATGTCTTCACTATTATTCTACAATGTAAAAAATAGTAAAAATAAAGAAAAACCCTTAAATGAGTAGGTGTGTCCAAACTTTTGACTGGTAGTGTGTGTGTATGTATGTATGTATGTATGTATGTATGTATGTTTGTATGTTTGTATATGTGTATACAGTGGGGGAAAAAAGTATTTAGTCAGCCACCAATTGTGCAACTTCTCCCACTTAAAAAGATGAGAGAGGCCTGTAATTTTCATCATAGGTACACGTCAACTATGACAGACAAAATGAGGGAAAAAAATCCAGAAAATCACATTGTAGGATTTTTTATGAATTTATTTGCAAATTATGGTGGAAAATAAGTATTTGGTCAATAACAAAAGTTTCTCAATACTTGTTATATACCCTCTGTTGGCAATGACACAGGTCAAACGTTTTCTGTAAGTCTTCACAAGGTTTTCACACACTGTTGCTGGTATTTTGTCCCATTCCTCCATGCAGATCTCCTCTAGAGCAGTGATGTTTTGGGGCTGTCGCTGGGCAACACGAACTTTCAACGCCCTCCAAAGATTTTCTATGGGGTTGAGATCTGGAGACTGGCTAGGCCACTCCAGGACCTTGAAATGCTTCTTACGAAGCCACTCCTTCGTTGCCCGGGCGGTGTGTTTGGGATCATTGTCATGCTGAAAGACCCAGCCACGTTTCATCTTCAATGCCCTTGCTGATGGAAGGAGGTTTTCACTCAAAATCACATGATACATGGCCCCATTCATTCTTTCCTTTACACGGATCAGTCGTCCTGGTCCCTTTGCAGAAAAACAGCCCCAAAGCATGATGTTTCCACCCCCATGCTTCACAGTAGGTATGGTGTTCTTTGGATGCAACTCAGCGTTCTTTGTCCTCCAAACACGACAAGTTCTATTTTGGTTTCATCTGACCATATGACATATGACATTCTCCCAATCCTCTTCTGGATCATCCAAATGCACTCTAGCAAACTTCAGATGGGCCTGGACATGTACTGGCTTAAGCAGGGGGACACGTCTGGCACTGCAGGATTTGAGTCCCTGGCGGCGTAGTGTGTTACTGATGGTAGGCTTTGTTACTTTGGTCCCAGCTCTCTGCAGGTCATTCACTAGGTCCCCCCGTGTGGTTCTGGGATTTTTGCTCACCGTTCTTGTGATCATTTTGACCCCACGGGGTGAGATCTTGCGTGGAGCCCCAGATTGAGGGAGATTATCAGTGGTCTTGTATGTCTTCCATTTCCTAATAATTGCTCCCACAGTTGATTTCTTCAAACCAAGCTGCTTACCTATTGCAGATTCAGTCTTCCCAGCCTGGTGCAGGTCTACAATTTTGTTTCTGGTGTCCTTTGACAGCTCTTTGGTCTTGGCCATAGTGGAGTTTGGAGTGTGACTGTTTGAGGTTGTGGACAGGTGTCTTTTATACTGATAACAAGTTCAAACAGGTGCCATTAATACAGGTAACGAGTGGAGGACAGAGGAGCCTCTTAAAGAAGAAGTTACAGGTCTGTGAGAGCCAGAAATCTTGCTTGTTTGTAGGTGACCAAATACTTATTTTCCACCATAATTTGCAAATAAATTCATTAAAAATCCTACAATGTGATTTTCTGGATTTTTTTTCTCAATTTGTCTGTCATAGTTGACGTGTACCTATGATGAAAATTACAGGCCTCTCTCATCTTTTTAAGTGGGAGAACTTGCACAATTGGTGGCTGACTAAATACTTTTTTTCCCCACTGTATGTATGTGTGTGTGTGTGTATATATATATGCCATTTAGCAGACGTGTTTATCCAAAGCAACTTACGGTACGTGCATACATTTGTATTATATTTTGCTCCACGGGAATCAAACCCACAACCTTAGCCATGCTTGTGCCAAGCTCTACCAACTGAGCCAGACAGGACCACAGAGGCTAGGGGTTAGGGTTAGCCAGTGGTAGCTGGTGAAGGGAGAAACCGGAGGATGGGCTCATTGTAATACATAGTTATATGGAATGGAATGAGGAATGGTATCAAACATGAAATAAAACATCTGTCATTAATGATCTAGAATGAATGTACATTTGAAATAGAGTGCAGTGTCATCATTTGCAGTCTCTTTTGGGACCCTGTCACATACATAACACAAAATGTTCCTGTAGTGTTATGAAAAGGCTAATATTTTATATAATTTTTGAGGTATACAATCCTCTAATTCACAATGAAAATAAAGATTTTCAAATAATGAATTGTAAAGGCATTTTCTAGCACATTTTGCATTTTTGGTTGGTTAACACGGGACCCACGAGTGCACTTTGATAGCCTATGCGATACCTATTCAAGATAATGGTGATTTCTTGACTCTTTTGAGGTACACTACATTTTCAGATGACTATAAAAGTATTATGATGAAGTTTGGTGAAATATTTCATATATATATATATATATATATATAAACACAGTGGGGGAAAAAAGTATTTAGTCAGCCACCAATTGTGCAAGTTCTCCCACTTAAAAAGATGAGAGAGGCCTGTAATTTTCATCATAGGTAAACGTCAACTATGACAGACAAATTGAGAGAAGAAAATCCAGAAAATCACATTGTAGGATTTTTAATGAATTTATTTGCAAATTATGGTGGAAAATAAGTATTTGGTCACCTACAAACAAGCAAGATTTCTGGCTCTCACAGACCTGTAACTTCTTCTTTAAGAGGCTCCTCTGTCCTCCACTCGTTACCTGTATTAATGGCACCTGTTTGAACTTGTTATCAGTATAAAAGACACCTGTCCACAACCTCAAACAGTCACACTCCAAACTCCACTATGGCCAAGACCAAAGAGCTGTCAAAGGACACCAGAAACAAAATTGTAGACCTGCACCAGGCTGGGAAGACTGAATCTGCAATAGGTAAGCAGCTTGGTTTGAAGAAATCAACTGTGGGAGCAATTATTAGGAAATGGAAGACATACAAGACCACTGATAATCTCCCTCGATCTGGGGCTCCACGCAAGATCTCACCCCGTGGGGTCAAAATGATCACAAGAACGGTGAGCAAAAATCCCAGAACCACACGGGGGGACCTAGTGAATGACCTGCAGAGAGCTGGGACCAAAGTAACAAAGCCTACCATCAGTAACACACTACGCCGCCAGGGACTCAAATCCTGCAGTGCCAGATGTGTCCCCCTGCTTAAGCCAGTACATGTCCAGGCCCATCTGAAGATAGCTAGAGTGCATTTGGATGATCCAGAAGAGGATTGGGAGAATGTCATATGGTCAGATTAAACCAAAATATAACTTTTTGGTAAAAACTCAACTTGTCGTGTTTGGAGGACAAAGAATGCTGAGTTGCATCCAAAGAACACCATACCTACTGTGAAGCATGGGGGTGGAAACATCATGCTTTGGGGCTGTTTTTCTGCAAAGGGACCCGGACGACTGATCCGTGTAAAGGAAAGAATGAATGGGGCCATGTATCGTGAGATTTTGAGTGAAAACCTCCTTCCATCAGCAAGGGCATTGCAGATGAAACGTAGCTGGGTCTTTCAGCATGACAATGATCCCAAACACACCGCCCGGGCAACGAAGGAGTGGCTTCGTAAGAAGCATTTCAAGGTCCTGGAGTGGCCTAGCCAGTCTCCAGATCTCAACCCCATAGAAAATCTTTGGAGGGAGTTGAAAGTCCGTGTTGCCCAGCGACAGCCCCAAAACATCACTGCTCTAGAGGAGATCTGCATGGAGGAATGGGCCAAAATACCAGCAACAGTGTGTGAAAACCTTGTGAAGACTTACAGAAAACGTTTGACCTGTGTCATTGCCAACAAAGGGTATATAACAAAGTATTGAGAAACTTTTGTTATTGACCAAATACTTATTTTCCACCATAATTTGCAAATAAATTCATTAAAAATCCTACAATGTGATTTTCTGGATTTTTTTCCTTCTCATTTTGTCTGTCATAGTTGACGTGTACCTATGATGAAAATTACAGGCCTCTCATCTTTTTAAGTGGGAGAACTTGCACAATTGGTGGCTGACTAAATACTTTTTTCCCCCACTGTAAACACTCTTTTTTCACAGCGTCACATCCATAACGGTCAATGTTCCTCTCTAAAGTATATATGAAAATGTTAATATTTTCATCATTGTTGTTTTTGTGTGTAGCCAAGCCTTCCTTTCAAAGTCTGTTAATATTTTACCCTAAGACTTTGAGATGCATAGACTTTGCCGAAGTGTCTGTTCTCCCAAAAATGCCTGTCCATTTCCGTCACGTCCACAATGCAAGTTCTGTTGTTCCGTTACTTCAAACTGGTATTATTTAGAACTTTGTAATTTTGTGTCTACACTTCCCCTATAAGGTTCTACAAAAATACACATTAACATTTTCATTGATGCTTGATAAGTAATTTTTTTGTGTGCAAATCCATAACGCTGGAATTGCCCTGTCCATCCCAGTCCAAACAATCCTCTCAAGTTCCAAAACTGAAAACTGTTTAGATTACATAAAGGAGAGTTGACTGCTTTCAGTTCATGTAAAAAATAAAATAATTGCAGAGTTTCAAGGTTTTCTTCAGACAGTGACAATATAAACAATGTATAGCCTACATCCGTCAGGCTGGGAGAGACTGATGAGAGGCTGTGTTAGAGCATCACGCTGACTGATCTATAAATAATTATTTACATTTGAGCTCTCATCCAGAGTGACTTACAGGAGCAATTAGGGTTAAGTGCCTTGCTCAAGGGCACATCGACATATTTTTCACCTAGTCGGCTCTGGTAATTAAACCAGCGACCTTTCAGTTACTGGCCCAACGCTCTTAACCGCTAGGCTACCTGCCGCCCCATGAGGATAATTATTTAGGACGTAAAGTGACTTTTAGAAAAGTCAATGTGCAGTGTCCGACTGCAATGTAGTGAAATTTGATCTCAAACACGACCGTAGTCTACTGTGCTCATGATGTCACCGGTGTTGAAAATAACTTCAACTATCAATGGACATTCCACATATGCATATTATAAATATTGATCACATGTCTGATTCTCCTGGGTCACTCAAGGTTCTCCAAAGTAATGCTGCTCATAGTCTACTGTGCTAATGATGTGACCGTGTGTGTTTTCCAGATGTGATTGGAGTCTGTAAGAGCGTGGCCGACGTGACCCGCCTCACCACCAAGAACAACCGTGAGGTCTCCAAGAGGACGATCAACCTGATGGACCAGTCTGGTAAACTGGTGGATGTCACCCTGTGGGGGGAGGAGGTGAGGACTGGGAGACAGACACTAGCACAGCCATATAGACGGTCTATATGCGTCTGGACACAAGGGGACAGTCCTGCTGGATAAAGAGAGGATGAAACTCAGTTTCTCTCATGCTAGGTGACATGCTGTAGCACCTTCATTATGTGTGTGTGTGTGTCCGTGTCCTGTCAGCCAGTGCCCCAGGAAGGGTACAGTACACCTCTCTCCTAATTTGAAAAGGTGTTGTGAGCCATATGCCTCCCTGTGTTTGGAAATGTCTATTAAGCAGTTTAAGAGGGAGAGGAGATTTCAGCAATGGGCTCTCTCTGTCTTTGTCTCTGTGTGTGTGTGTGTGTTTAATAGAAGCTGATGTGGTTGAAGTCACTGAGTAAATACCATGTCACAGTTTGATGAAGGAACCCAGCTCCAGCAGTTGATTTTATACGTGGCTCAGTGGGGCTATGCTTAGTTTGCCACCATTTCTTTCACTCTGACAACTACAGCACAATGTTCCCTCTGTTTGTTCTGCAGATATCCCCAATCTAGGGGGACTTGCGGAGGTACACAACATGTATAGTTTATAAAGAACAAGCTTTAGTAAATACAGAATTGCATGAATTTTCCCCCCACTTTTTTCCCCTTCTCCGCCAGTGCTGATGCACAACATGTCCAAAAGTATGTGGACACCTGCTTGTCGAACAGCTCATTCCAAAATCATGGGCATTAATATGGAGTTCGTCCCCTCTATAACAGCCTCCACTCTTCTGGGAAGGCTTTCCACTAAATGTTGTAACATTGCTGCGCGGACTTGCTTCCATTCAGCCACGAGCATTAGTGAGGTCAAGTTCTACCACACCGATCTTGACGAACAATTTCTGTATGGACCTCGCTTTGTGCACGGGGGCATTGTCATGGTGAAACAGGAAAGGGCCTTCCCCAAAATGTTGCCACAAAATTGGAGGCACAGAATCGTCTAGAATATCATTGTATGCTGTAACATTAAGATATCCCTTCACTGGAACTAAGGGGTCTAGCCCGAACCATGAAAAACAGCCCCATACCATTATTCCTCCTCCACCAAACTTTACAGTTGGCACTCTGCGTTGGGGCAGGTAGTGTTCTCCTGGCATCTACCAAACCCAGATTCGTCCGTAGGACTGCCAGATGGTGAAGCGTGATTCATCACTCCAGAGAATGTGTTTCCACTCCAGAGAACGCAAGCTTTACACCACTCCAGCCGACGCTTGGCATTGCGCATGGTGGTCTTAGGCTTGTGTGCGGCTGCTCAGCCATGGAAACCCATTTCATAGGCCGTCATTGTAAATATGAATTTGTTCTTAACTGACTTGACTAGTTAAATAAAGGTTAAATAAAAAAATATAAAAAATAAATGAAGCTCCCGGCGAACAGTTCTTGTGCTGACGTTGCTTTTAGAGGAACTCGGTAGTGAGTGTTGCAACCGAGGACAGACTATTTTTACGCGCTTCAGCACTTGCCGGTCTCGTTCTGTGAGCTTGTGTGGCCTACCACTTTGTGGATGAGCCGTTGTTGCGCCTAGACGTTTCCACTTCACAAAACAGCATTTACAGTTGACCGGGGCAGCTCTAGCAGGGCAGAAATTTGACGAACTGACTTGTTGGAAAGGTGGCATCCTATGATGGTGCCACATTGAAAGTCCCTGAGCTCTTCAGTAAGACCATTCTACTGCCAATGTTTGTCTATGGAGATTGCATGCTGTGTGCTCTATTTTATACACCTGTCAGCTACTGGTATGGCTTAAATAGCCGAATCCACTAATTTGAAGGGGTGCCCACATACATTTGGCCATGTAGTGTAGTTTTGCACATAAAGTGTATATCGTTGGAAATCCTCAGTCAACCTATCTGTTCTATTTGCAGGCAGAGAACTTTGATGGCTCTGGGCAGCCCATCCTGGCCATCAAAGGGGCCAAGCTGTCGGACTATGGGGGCAGATCTCTGTCTGCTTCGTTCAGCAGCACCATCATGGTCAACCCTGACATCCCTGAGGCATACAAGCTGCGGGGCTGGTAAGTGTCTGTCTAAAGGCCTCTGTGACTGTGTTATGCAAGAACAGCCTGGGTATGTATGGTGCCGCTATTAGGTCATATTTTGGGTTCGAAGACCTAGAGCGAATCTCTCACATCCTCTGCTCCACCGTTGAGAGAATTCTAAAGGATTTAAAGGAATTTGAATGTAAATATCAGATCCCCAAACTCTGAGAGGGTGCGTGCTCCGTCTTGTATCATTAAAATTAGCCTACCTCCATTAGTGAAGATGTGGAGGGGTTACTTCAGTGAAGCGTTACATATGAATGCAAATCATTCTTAATCTGCGGAAAATGTATTTTTTCTCCTTCTTATCTGCCCTTCAAAAGAAGCCACAAATAACGGGTGCACTGGAGACCAGAAGTGACGTGCACATATTTGTCTTTGATTGTGGTGATGGGAGCATTTGTGTTTTGATCACGTTGACGGGGCAGAACATAAATATTTTATTTCATATTAATGACAATAACAACTACATTGAACAAATATTTGGAAGTAACCCTAAAGCCTATATTTGGAGTTAAATCTAAAGCCTATATTATATTGGAACAAATATAATGAATGTAGGCCCAAATTTAGTTTGTATGTGAGAGTAGTTATTTAGGGAAAGCGGTAGTTGGTAGCACATCCACATGCAGTGGTTTAAGATGGCAGACAGAGGAACAGGCCCATGTGTTATCCCTTGAAGACCCCATCTATTGGCTGCTCCAGCAAAGCAATGGGAAAACAGTTACTGTGACTCATGCTTTCATCTTTTCTTTGCGTTCTCTTGCCAATTCCCGTTATTCATTACCTAAATAATGTTATTCACTGTGTACCATATCCCAAAATAAATACTCAGCTTTTCCAATCCCATATCTAGTTGGGAAGCTAGGCAGCAGTTTAGTTTTTAAGTTGATATCAAAGCCGTGTCTTGTCAATGGCAGGGTGGAAGCATAAAATAGAATATTGTAATTCAATGGGTAGAAGCAGGGTTGGAAAGATAGTTGGATAGATGTGTATGGTGGAAGGAAGGGGGGATTGATGGAGGAGGCGGGGTCTTCACAGGGACTTTAGGGACAGTCATTGCTTCTATTTAACCTTCACCTCAGCTCTCTGACACCTTAATTGATCTGTCCCTCCATCTTCTAGATCCCCTCCTCTCCTTCTCCTCTCCCGCTCCACTCTGACACAGCCAAGGCCTCCCAGTCTGAAATTGAAGGCAAAATGTCTCAAAAGTGGAGATCCAATCGATTCTCACCGAAGGTGCTTTATTTTGTTTACCTTCCAACAGCAACACCGGCCCCACACTCCACAGGGAAATAAGATGAAAGGAGGCTGAGAAATGAAAGGGAAGGAGACCCAATAACAATTCCAAATTATATTCTGCACGTCCTGTGCGTCTTGACAAGTGCTCAAATTCCACTTCCCTGTGCCTTGAAAAAAAGTTGGGCCGCTGTAATTATTTTTGAGCGGATCAGAAGCCTTGATCTGCATAATGAGAGTGGTGAAATGTGACTACATAGCGGGAGGGAGAGCGGGGTGGCAAGTCAACAAAATATGCTCATATCTGCCACTTCACTGTGTGTCTGGGCTGTGGTGATTTCTGATCACAGCTTTATCTCTCCCTCACGACTAACCTTTGAAAGGTTAGTCACTGGATCTCAGACGTTTCTTAGAAACAGTTTTGGTCTGTGATGCTATTTGTTTTTATAATATGCTAAACATCCTGTCCTACAAACCATTAAAGGACTGAACTTTACAGAATTAGGACCAGTTGGGTATTTGAATGATATTTGGCCATTGCAAAGAGGTTATTCCCCAAACATAATGTGGTAGTAGTATTACATGCTGCTTCCTATTCAAGAGAATTCTCTACCATTGTCTGAGTGGTAGCCTGCCTCAAGCATTTTGTATAAAATTGTATAGCTTGTTTATCAATATGGCATTGGATAATGATGTAGATGTAGTGGAGAGACTTCACGTGAATCTTCCGTCTGCTTACTTCAACAACGCAGGTGTTCCACTTCCTGCCCTCTGAGCTGTGGGAGCTTCCTTCACTTTCTCGGATGTGTCTCAAATGACACCCTATTCCCTATATAGTGCACTACTTTTGACCAGAGCCTTATGGGCCCTGGTCGAAAGTAGTGTACTACATAGGGAATAGGGTGCCATTTGGGATGCAGATGCAGCCACTCCAGTCCCTTCTCACATGGACAGCCAGAGATAACGAGCCTAAGCATTGATGTGTTTTCCAGTGTAGAGCCTAGCTGCTGTGGGATGATGCAGGTCCTCAAGGACCAGTGGGCTCCTGCAGGTTCGCAGGCATCCATCAATTAGGCGAACAGTTCAGAGGTTGCTGATATGAGTCCTGACCTCAGCCATTAGTCTCTCAGACATAGTGGTGGACTAAGTCCTATATAAAACTTCTGTTCTGCGTGTGGCAGTGACCCAACCAGCACATTGGGCTACATGTTATGATATTATTTTTGGATTATATTATACTGAACAAAAATAGAAACGCAACATGTAAAGTGTTGGTCCCAGTTTTCATGAGCTGAAATAAAATATACCAGACATTCTCCATAAGCACAAAAAGCTTATTTCTCTCAAATTTTGTGCACAACATTGTTTACAACCCTGTTAGTGAGCATTTCTCCTTTGCCAAGATAATCCATCCACCGGAATATCAAGATGCTGATTAAACAGCATGATCATTACACAGGTAAAAGGCCACTCTAAAATGTGCAGTTTTGTCACACAACACAATGCCACGGATGTCTCAAGTTTTGAGGGAGTGTGCAATTGGCATGCTGACTGCAGGAATGTCCAACAGAGCTGTTGCCAGAGAATGTAATGTTCATTTCTCGACCATAAGCCACCTCCAATGTCGTTTTAGTGAATTTGGCAGTACATCCAACCGGCCTTACAACCTCAGACAACGTGTAACCACGCCAGCCCAGGACCTCCGCATCTGGCTTCTTCACCTGCGGGTTTGTCTGAGGAGTGGTGCTGAGGAGTATTTCTGTCTGTAATAAATTCTAATTGGTTTGGTCTGGCTCCCCAGTGGGTGGGTCTATGCCCTCCCCATGCCCACCCATGGCTGCGCCCCTGCCCAGTTATGTGAAATCCATAGATTAGGGTCTAATTCATTTGTTTAAATTGACTGATCAGTAAAATCTTTAGAAATGGCATGTATATTTTTGTTCAGTGTATATATCAATTGACTCAAAGTATAGATTTTTTGGCTACGGTAGGTAGCATTAGCTAGCGCTAGTCTGCTGTACCTGCACCAAAACTCCAGTATTTTCCTTCATAGCTTGTTCTCAATCTTCTTTTCAAATATTGAGCCAACATGTTTTCAGCACTTTTTTATTTCCCTGACTGAACAAAACAAATGTTCTTATTCTCTCTTGTCTCTCTGCAGCAGACATATAGTGAGCAATATGTTTGGGACCTGAAATCGCAATAAAATCGCAGAATTGAATCGCGATACATAGATTATCGTGAGAATCGCAGTATATAGTGTATCGGCACCTAAGTATTGTTATAATATTGTATCGTGAGGTTCCTGGCAATTCCCAGCCCTACATGATGGTCTACTGTCTAAGGATGGAATAGACTCACATATTGTAAGGAAGTAAAATGTTGTACTGAGAACAGAAATGTATTTTTTATTTTCAAGTAGTACAGAGCAATATGTTGATTTAAAACTAGGTTAGTAGTGAATGATTTAGTGATTTAGGCATAGCACATCAGTGCTTGTTGAATACTTTCAGTACTCTGGGAGAAAAGGATGTTGATCATCAGTGAGCCATGCTTTCAGCAGTCTGCATCTGCATCCCAAATTTCACCCTATTCCAAATATAGTGGTCCATAGGGCTCTGCTCAAAAGTAGTGCACTCTGGAATAAGATTCCATTTGGGATGTAACCGATCTGTCCACAAATGAAGAGGCCTTTTATGTGAACGTTTCATCTTGCAAGCATAGAAAACCCAGAGCTTTTTACAACTGAAAAACGAAGGCGAGCTCTGTGAGCCTTCTGTCAGAGCCAAGCTCTTGAAAAACATCATTTTGCAAAGTGTAGGTGTCTTAATTCGATCATTTTTGCTGCAGACTCTTGGGATTTCCGTAAGTATTTATCCTACCCGAGTAAGCTGTTGACTGAAACCCATGCAGTGGATCAGTGGTTCCGCTCAGCCTATCCCTGTGTGTGCTGGACTGAAAAAACAGCGCTCTCCCTTTAATGCCAGACTAATTAATCTTATGGAGAGAAAGTGTTTAATTTCCTCAAACAAGAATGCCGCACTACGCAGTAATTATCTTGAGCCCTGATTTGGTTCTGAGCTCCATAATAATATATATTATATGAACCCTTCTTGACTTTGAAATAGACTTCTACAGATTGTCATGAAATCTGTGTTCTTTTTGGGGGAGAATTGGGAATATGAACTACTGTGCATGAAAGAAACATGGATTTGTCTTTATGGAGAGCATCACATTTCTGTGGTGCTGCAGTAAATTAGGGCACTGTCTTGGCCCCTTGCATAATTTAAAGGCTTAAAGATTAATTTAGCTAGATTAATGAAAAGGTTCCTTACTCAACTGGTGCTGCATTTTCCTCGGCTTTCTGTAACTTTGGTACATGCTCATTTGCTGCCTTCATTATTTAGGCATTTAAAAGATGCTTAACCATAATTTATTTACCTTATCATAAAGCACATCTACTTAATTATAGCTTAGTCTAGTCAATTACCCTGCTCTTCCCCAGTATCAAGTAACATACCCAGAAAATGCCTGCCTGCTCAGTTGCTATTTGGGAGGATTTAGATAAAATCCACATACAATCTAATTTGTTTCTCTAATTTTGTGCTAATTTGTTTCATAACCAAACCTGAACGTGAAATGTTTCCCTACTGATCCGTCCGGTGCATACAATAGCAGCCTTTGTCCATTAGATGGCATCATCACAGACACATCTGGAGTGACTCCTGTCCTCCCTTTCCAGCTCTCTCACTCTCATAGCTGACTGGACAACTGTCTGTCACTCAGTCTTCTTGTCATTCTTCCCCTTCTTGACACATCCTCTTGTTGTTGTCCTCAGTCCTATTGCCGTTGCTCACTTAGTAACACTTGGCCACTCACTCTTTCTGTTTGGTGGTGTTCTCCTGCAGTCCTCCTCACTGAGTCATCTGATCTCCCTTACACACACCACAGACAGACAGGATGCGTCCAGTGTAGCTCAGTTGGTAGAGCATGGCGTTTGCAACGCCAGGGTTGTGGGTTCGATTCCGACGGGGGGCCAGTATGAAAAATGTATGCACTCACTAACTGTAAGTTGCTCTGGATAAGAGCGTCTGCTAAATGACAAAAAGGTAAATGTCCCAAATGGCACCCTATTCCCTTTATAGTCCACTACTTTTGACCAGAGTTCTATGGGCCCTTGTCAAAAGTAGTGCACTATATAGGGAATAGGGTGCCATCTGGTATGTGGACACACTGTTACCCACTAGTGGAGCTGCTCTGCTCACAGCAAAAATATATTTGTCCTTGGCACTTGTTACCTCAATGAAGCTGGAAGTGTGATGTTGCTGTTCAGTAGTTCTGCCTTGATTGTGCTGCTGTCAACTACTTTATTTCTCTCATTTATTCCGACTGAGTCTCAGTGCTCCAACATAACAATTCATATTTTTTAACTAAACAAGTAGCTTAACTACAGTGGGGGAAAAAAGTATTTAGTCAGCCACCAATTGTGCAAGTTCTCCCACTTAAAAAGATGAGAGAGGCCTGTAATTGTCATCATAGGTACACGTCAACTATGACAGACAAAGTGAGGGGGAAGAAATCCAGAAAATCACATTGTAGGATTTTTTATGAATTTATTTGCAAATTATGGTGGAAAATAAGTATTTGGTCAATAACAAAAGTTTCTCAATACTTTGTTATATACCCTTTGTTGGCAATGACACAGGTCAAACATTTTCTGTAAGTCTTCACAAGGTTTTCACACACTGTTGCTGGTATTTTGGCCCATTCCTCCATGCAGATCTCCTCTAGAGCAGTGATGTTTTGGGGCTGTCGCTGGGCAACACGGACTTTCAACTCCCTCCAAAGATTTTCTATGGGGTTGAGATCTGGAGACTGGCTAGGCCACTCCAGGACCTTGAAATGCTTCTTACGAAGCCACTCCTTCGTTTCCCGGGCGGTGTGTTTGGGATCATTGTCATGCTGAAAGACCCAGCCACGTTTCATCTTCAATGCCCTTGCTGATGGAAGGAGGTTTTCACTCAAAATCTCACGATACATGGCCCCATTCATTCTTTCCTTTACACGGATCAGTCGTCCTGGTCCCTTTGCAGAAAAACAGCCCCAAAGCATGATGTTTACACCCCCATGCTTCACAGTAGGTATGGTGTTCTTTGGATGCAACTCAGCATTCTTTGTCCTCCAAACACGACGAGTTGAGTTTTTTACCAAAAAGTTCTATTTTGGTTTCATCTGACCATATGACATTCTCCCAATCCTCTTCTGGATCATCCAAATGCACTCTAGCAAACTTCAGACGGGCCTGGACATGTACTGGCTTAAGCAGGGGGGACACGTCTGGCACTGCAGGATTTGAGTCCCTGGCGGCGTAGTGTGTTACTGATGGTAGGCTTTGTTACTTTGGTCCCAGCTCTCTGCAGGTCATTCACTAGGTCCCCCCGTGTGGTTCTGGGATTTTTGCTCACCGTTCTTGTGATCATTTTGACCTCACGGGGTGAGATCTTGCGTGGAGCCCCAGATTGAGGGAGATTATCAGTGGTTTTCCATTTCCTAATAATTGCTCCCACAGTTGATTTCTTCAAACCAAGCTGCTTACCTATTGCAGATTCAGTCTTCCCAGCCTGGTGCAGGTCTACCATTTTGTTTCTGGTGTCCTTTGACAGCTCTTTGGTCTTGGCCATAGTGGAGTTTGGAGTGTGACTGTTTGTGGTTGTTGACAGGTGTCTTTTATACTGATAACAAGTTCAAACAGGTGCCATTAATACAGGTAACGAGTGGAGGACAGAGGAGCCTCTTAAAGAAGAAGTTACAGGTCTGTGAGAGCCAGAAATCTTGCTTGTTTGTAGGTGACCAAATACTTATTTTCCACCATAATTTGCAAATAAATTCATAAAAAATCCTACAATGTGATTTTCGGGAGAAAAAAAATCTCAATTTGTCTGTCATAGTTGACGTGTACCTATGATGATGAAAATTACAGGCCTCTCTCATCTTTTTAAGTGGGAGAACTTGCACAATTGGTGGCTGACTAAATACTTTTTTCCCCCACTGTATGTGGCTATGCTACTTGATCTCTCTCCTCTTATTCCCTCTTTCTCTTGTTGTCAGTGGTTTGTCCCAGCTTAGTTCCCCCCTGGCGCATGCTTAATCCGTTTTATGATTCAGACAATTTGGAAATGTTATGTTGGAATAGAATACATAGTCACATTTACAACCACGTACCCATTTGAAAATTACCTCATGTACTGAATCATTCAACTTCACCTCTACAGTGATTGAGTGCTTGAGCCGACCTCATGGATGACTAATCATATTTGTTGTATGTTGTCCGCCAGTCAGAAACGCACCGTGAGAGCCATAGCTGGAGGCAGGGAAGGAAAAGAACTGTGCTTCCAGAAGGGTTCCTGTCATGCTTAGCTGCTTTTTCTCCTTCCCTCTGTCACATGCTCTCTGTCATGTTGCCCTGCCATCCTGTCCTGCCTGTCCTGTCCTGTACTTGGCCTTATGGCTCGTCGTGACGGGGTGCCATGCTATGCACATGAATCTGTTATTTTCCCTTCTCTTCTTCTAGTTGTTGTCGCTCTCTTCCAGTCGGTTAGTCTCACTTCGTCCACGCTCGGAGCATCTCCCTGCTTCTCTCAGACCACTGTTGCACATCTTCTGCCAGCTCCAATTTGTCCTCCTTTTTGTCTCCTTCATCAAGCCCACTGACTTACTGTACCCTGCCTGTTGTAGTGCTTTCCTACAGAACACTCTTCTGTTTGTCTGCCTTTACAGTCTGCATTACATCGTCTCCTGGGTATCTTGTTTAGCATTTTGTTCATCATTTGTAACTCTGTCAAAAATAACATTTTGAGAAATCAGATATACATTAATGATCATCTGCTTACCTACCAGGAGTCAGCCCTGTCTGGATCTGAAAACACCATTCCTTTCATTCTATTCCAGCCTATTTCTCTTGGCGAAAACACCAGCAGCTTTATGAAAGGAGTTGTTAATCAGAAACAAATAAGTATTTTCAGGTGGATTTCAGAACTAGGTTGACGTTGTTTTTAATGCATCATCAGCCTGGTGTTTTTGTTCAGACCCCCTATCTGTACGAACACCAGTAGAATTATAACAAAGTAGGGATGCTAGTGCAGAGATGAGGGAATAGGTGCCACAGGAAATAATTACACATATTTTTCAGTGGAGGGGAAATTGGCAGAGGCCATAGTGGCCGGGCCTCATGCTCGCAGGCCATTAATGGGGATATTTTCAATTAGTCATGCTTCTAAGAGCAAGGTCCGGCTCCCTGTATTTACAGCCCCCCCCACAGCACTACACAATACCTCCTAGCAATAGATTAGTAAGCGCTATTGATCTCTTGCACCATTCCAACCTGTGTTTTATTGTTTTTCCCTCTTTACCTCTCCCCCCTCCTCCCTGTCCCCTCCCCCCACTCTCCATCCCTCTCTTCTCCCTCCTTCCCCCTTGTCTTGTGTGAATCACCTGGAGGTAACGCTGAGTGAAAATTGGTTTCTGATTCCCCTATCACTGCTGTTGATTCGTTTCACTGCCACTCTCTCTGCCACTCAGCCTGCTTTGCTCTCAGCACAGACTATTTCTGCATCCCAAATGGCACCATATTCCTTATTTAGTGCACTATATAGGGAATAGTGCCATTTTAGGACGCAACCTAACTCAGCTTTGTCAAACAGGGATGGCTATGTTGTACAGGATGGGTTTTATTAACCACTACTAGACAACAGACAACTCGCTAGGCTACAAGATGCTAGGCTACAAGACGCTAGGCTACAAGACGCTAGGCTACAAGACACCTCTATGTATTACACTTTGTCTTCTCTTCTATTGTGATTGATGGGGTTGTTTCTGCAGTGACATGTTTGTGGTTTTAGGCTGGGTTTCTGTATAGCACTTTGTGATATCTGCTGATGTAAAAAGGGCTTTATAAATTAATTAGATTGGATGTTAACTAAAGGTTTGTGTGTTTTGTCCGTGTCCGTCCAGGTATGACAAGGAGGGTCACTCTATGGATGGCCAGTCTCTGACGGAGGCGAGGACGGTAGGAGGAGGAGGAGGGAACACCAACTGGAAGACCCTGACTGACATCAAGACGGAGCACCTCGGACACGGAGACAAGGTTTGTTGCGCACACACACCCACACACTCACACAAACATACTTTTATGTAGACAAACACATGTACATCAAACATTCTAAAATATAATAAGGTCCTACATATTGCTTTTCTTTGTTGACTTGATTCAAAGCAAGAATATTCAAGGACAAACTGAAAGACAGTATTGAATGCAAGCGATCACTTTTTTGAAAGTGTTCCCTACATAGTGCACTACTTTAGGTCGGGGCCAAATGGCACCCTATTCCATATGGGACCTGGTCAAAAGTAGTGCACTATATAGGGAATAGGGTGCCATTTGGGATGCAACCCTACGGTATTCTGATATTCTCCCTCTCATTAATCACCAACATAGTATGTGTCCTCTGCTGCCCTCTTCCTACCTAGGTATATGCTTAATGTGAAGTCACATTTATCTCCCATATTGATTGTGAAGAGAAGAGGGGCGCCGTTCTTTCAGCTTGGTAATGAAGTGGTTGCGCTCAGATAAATCAAGTAATAAATGTGCTTGTAATTCCAGCTTATTATTTACATTTTATGGTATGGAGGAAAGGTGGGATAATTCATCTCCGATTATGGAAACTGATATGTCCTCTAATATTTGTAATATAAAACTATACTAATTAATCCTGGGCCTTGGTTTTTAACCTCCGTATTGGAATAAGGAGGAGGGATGAGATTATTTTAATTAGGTTTATTTGACTGACGTCTGAGGAGAGTCCTTGGGTTAGAACAGCACTGGGAGAGAGGCGAGGATGGAGAGGGGGAGAATGGGGGTAGCTCCAAGTCCAGGGTACACTGAGGACTAAGACAGGGGGGAGGGAGGATAGCGCACAAGCTCAGGACAGAGGGAGGATGGGACTGGGAGAGGGGGAGGATGGTACAAAAGCACAGGGTTGACTAAAAGACTCCGGTGGACTCGGGTCAGGTGAAGGAGTGAGGTGTTGGAGAATGGATAGAGGGCTTTGGGGTATAGACAGGTTTGGGTAAAGAGCATGTGAGGAAATCTCCTGCCTTAGCAAACAGAGGGGAAAATGAGGCATGTTCCAAGGCCTAGATAAATAATAGAAGAGCAACACTTGACTGAAGTCCTCTATTTGTGGCTAAATCCCTACCTGTTTGTGTGTGTGGAGAATGTTGAGGAATTGTTGTGGTGATTGGCTCAGTGGCTGGCTGGGCTTTAGTAGTGTTGCTCCTGGCTCTCTGTGATCTAGCCCTGGTTCTGCTGCTCTCTGTGATCTAGTCCTGGTTCTGCTGCTCTCTGTGATCTAGCCCTGGTTCTGCTGCTCTCTGTGATCTAGCCCTGGTTCTGCTGCTCTCTGTGATCTAGCCCTGGTTCTGCTGCTCTCTGTGATCTAGCCCTGGTTCTGCTGCTCTCTGTGATCTAGCCCTGGTTCTGCTGCTCTCTGTGATCTAGCCCTGGTTCTGCTGCTCTCTGTGATCTAGCCCTGGTTCTGCTGCTCTCTGTGATCTAGCCCTGGTTCTGCTGCTCTCTGTGATCTAGTCCCTGGTTCTGCTGCTCTCTGTGATCTAGCCCTGGTTCTGCTGCTCTCTGTGATCTAGCCCTGGTTCTGCTGCTCTCTGTGATCTAGCCCTGGTTCTGCTGCTCTCTGTGATCTAGCCCTGGTTCTGCTGCTCTCTGTGATCTAGCCCTGGTTCTGCTGCTCTCTGTGATCTAGCCCTGGTTCTGCTGCTCTCTGTGATCTAGCCCTGGTTCTGCTGCTCTCTCGCTCATCTGCACTGCACCTCTCCAGGGCCTGGTGTCACCAAGCCTCAGTATAGCGCTCTTATTGTTATCCTTATGCCCCTCACATTGAAGAGTGTATGGACACTATATAGGCTAACCAGTTACTTGACACTCCCCTCACATTGTAAAGTAGACTATATGTTACATGCACACAGTAATGACATTATTGTGGTGATTAATATAAAAATGTTTTTATGCAAGAAGAACGATTTCCCTAATAATCCTGTTTACATGGACATATCTGACATCAGGATACCTGATGGGACTCTTGATAAATACAGAAAATTATACCACAGTGACCATGTTATTTTTGCGACATCTTTTTGATTCAGAGTTCAGACATATACATTTTGTATGTGAAAACTATTTATAAGATGCATACTTTTCTGAACTCACTTCACTCGCACATAAGAGGGAGGCTTGCACTACCTGTGGTGGCACATGTGCAGATCAAATACAACGCTGGAACACCGATTTAAGCTGTTTACATGTCCTAATAATTTGAAAGATTACTCAGAAAACCAGGTGTTCTAATCGCTGTATGCTTACTTTGATTTTGGCCATTCGCCGATTTTTAAGATGAGCAGCTTAAGGTGTTTATATGACTATTTCAATACTCGGCCTACTGCCATAATCAGTTTAATATATAATTATTAGTGTGCACGTAAACATATTCACTGTCTCATTGTAGAGTAGGCTGTTGGCACTATTTATGCTAACCAGTATTAGCATTGCTGATTCACGAGTTCCCTTGACCTTCACTAGAGTCGTCCAGACTATCCATTAGCCTCCTGTTGGGTTAAGGAGCTTTCTCCTGGCGTTAGGTTGTGGTACTAGAGGAGGAGAGAGGAAGGGAGAGGTGTGACCCAGGGCTGTAGTTTAGCCTGTAGTGTCTGTGTGTGTGATGAGGAGCTGACTCAAGCTCAGTCTGTCCTCTCCTGGTACTCCTCCTGCTCAGCCCGTGGAGACACGGGGTCACAAGGTCGGCCCTCTGAAGGCCCTTCGCAAGTCAGCGGCAATTAATTGTCCCTGTCACAAAGTCTCGGTCACAATCTCAAATTTGCCCTCTCGACAGCGAATAGCTAACCCCGTCCACAGCCCGCTCCCTTCTGATGGCTTGACACTGCCTGTGTATGTAAAGCCTTGTGACAGAGACTGGAGAAAAAAATGTTCAGCGGTCTCATCTCTCTCTGTGGTGAGTGACTCATTAATTGCAGAGGTATTAACTTGATTCATTAGTGCTCTTTGGGGAATCTGCAGTGCGGAAAGGAAGAAGGAGGTGTTTGTTAAAACAACTGTAGTTTTAAAGACAGATTCCATGCGTTGAAAAGGGAGAGATTTTCTCTAATTTGGCCACTGTCATTGATTACTCCCCAAAGGTTTTTTAGTTTGAAGTGACATAGAATATCAATTGTCCTACTGTGCAACTTAATTGGGGTTGAATCCCTTAGGCATACTGGCAGAGTGGCCAGCAGTTAGCCTATGGAGAGAGCGAGAGGGGGAAATAAATCTATTACGGCCAATGCTGCGGAAACGTTCCGTTTTGTTTTTCTATTTATTTCCTTCAAAAACTGGAGGTTAAGACTTTGCCTGGGGCCTCCATCTAGATTGTGAACCATAGAGGGAAATAATAAACTCCTGCATGCAGAATTCTCAATTAAGTGCACCATGCAGAAATGTCCTGTTTCCTGTCCCCTGCTTTCCTTTCCGTACGCCAGGCAATGTTCCCCTCCATGAATATGAGTCAGGATGTCCAGGTTATTAAAATTCCCCCATTGTAATTCTACTGTAGGTCTTTATTGTGTAAGGAAGTGTTATGATTTTTTTTTAAAGAGCACACACTCTTTTGTCCTCTGGATGAATCCTAATGACTGACTGATGAAGGCTCTTGGCCTCAGAGGTTCTCCTGTGTGTGTTTACATAATGAGATATTACCATGTGGTATTGCCAATAGGCCCTGGTCGAAAGTAGTGTACTATATAGGGAATAGGGCGCTATTTGGGATACAGACGGTGTTAAGGCGTGGAGGTGTCTGCTCCTCTCACTCCCCCTCATCGTGAGCCGTGACCCTGTTCTCACCCCACTGTGCCTCTGTCACCTCTCTGTCCCAATGGCCACATGCAGGAGTGGTGACGAGCAGTAGGCGGGGGGCTAACACAGATGGAGGGAGAGCGGGATGATAAGCGAGGGAGAGCGAGATGTTACAAAACAATAATCATTTGAGGCGTGACTGTGACACAGACCTGTCCGGGGCAGCAGGCAGCAAGGCGTATGAAGTGGTGGGTAGTGGGTGGGGGTACAGAAACAGAAAGGGAGCTCTACAACGTGTCGATAGAACGAGAGGTGACGTGCCTCATCTCCAACCAGAGCTTGCTGCTCTCCGACAGGCTAGGAAATATTCTAAAAGGCTGTTTATGTATATGGGGGTTATAAACTTTGCATATACCACCATAAAAAAGATGAGGCTGCCTGCCATTGCTGTTTTGCATTTGTGTTTGGAGCTATGCTATGCAGATTGCGGTTGGATTGTGATTTTTGCATCCCACTGCAATAATGTTTCTCTTTAATACAGTTTGAATATTCTAGTTGATGTCCTCTCAGATCTGTTCTTTATGCCTCTCAGTTGATAGTTCTGCGCCGTGTAATGGCATCAACCTTATGTAGAAATCATGGACCAAGCCTGCACATGTGGCCCATTTACAATATGGCCTGCCACAAAATATCTACTTTCAAAACGATTGACTGAAGAATTCTCAGTTATGTTGTGTGTTTGACTGTTTGTGTCCAGGCGGACTACTTCAGCTGCATGTATAGCAATATGGTAATTCCACAAAACATCTGGTGTACACATTTTAAAACGACTAAGAAGTATGCTCAGTAATGTTGTATGTGTTTTGTTTGTCCAGGCGGACTACTTCAGCTGCATATATGGCATATAGAATACGGCCTTCCACAAAATAGTGCTTTTCAAAACACTTGACAGAAGTACTGTGCCTTGCAAAAGTATTCATCCCCCTTGGTGTTTTTCCTATTTTGTTGCATTACAACCTGTCATTTTAATGGATTTTTTTGGGGATTTCATGTAATGGACATACACAAAATAGTCCAAATTGGTGAAGTGAAATTATAAAAATTACTTGTTTCAAAAAATTCTAAAAAATAAATAACGGAAAAGTGGTGCGTGCATATGTATTCTCCCCCTTTGCTATGAAGCCCCTAAATAAGATCTGGTGCAACCAATTACCTTCAGAAGTCACATAATTAGTTAAAGTCCACCTGTGCGCAATCTAAGTGTCACATGATCTGTCACATGATCTCAGTATATATACACCTGTTCTGAAAGGCCCCAGAGTCTGCAACACAACTAAGCAAAGGGCACCACCAAGCAAGCGGCACCATGAAGACCAAGGAGCTCTCCAAACAGGTCAGGGACAAAGTTATGGAGAAGTACAGATCAGGGTTGGGTTATAAAAAAATATCAGAAACTTTGAACATCCCACGGAGCACCATTAAATCCATAATTAAAAAATGGAAAGAATATGGCACCACAACAAACCTGCCAAGAGATGGCCGCCCACCAAAACTCACGGACCAGGCAAGGAGGGCATTAATCAGAGAGGCAACAAAGACACCAAAGATAACCCTGAAGGAGCTGCAAAGCTCCACAGCAGAGATTGGAGTATCTGTCCATAGGACCACTTTAAGCCGTACACTCCACAGAGCTGGGCTTTACGGAAGAGTGGCCAGAAAAAAGCCATAGCTTAAAGAAAAAAATAAGCAGGAAGAATGTACTCTGGTCAGATGAGACTAAAATTGAGCTTTTTGGCCATCAAGGAAAACGCTATGTCTGGCGCAAATCCAACACCTCTCATCACCCCCAGAACACCATCCCCACAGTGAAGCATGGTGGTGGCAGCATCATGCTGTGGGGATGTTTTTCATCGGCAGGGACTGGGAAACTGGTCAGAATTGAAGGAATGATGGATGGCGCTAACTACAGGGAAATTCTTGAGGGAAACCGGTTTCAGTCTTCCAGAGATTTGAGACTGGGACGGAGGTTCACCTTCCAGCAGGACAATGACCCTAAGCATACTGCTAAAGCAACACTCGAGTGGTTTAAGGGGAAACATTTAAATGTCTTGGAATGACCTAGTCAAAGCTCAGACCTCAATCCAATTGAGAATCTGTGGTATGACTTAAAGATTGCTGTACACCAGCGGAACCCATCCAACTTGAAGGAGCTGGAGCAGTTTTGCCTTGAAGAATGGGCAGAAATCCCAGTGGCTAGATGTGCCAAGCTTATAGAGACATACCCCAAGAGACTTGCAGCTGTAATTGCTGCAAAAGGTGGCTCTACAAAGTATTGACTTTGGGGGAGAGGGTGAATAGTTATGCACGCTCAAGTTCTGTTTTTTTGTCTTATTTCTTGTTTGTTTCACAATAAAAAATATTTTACATCTTCAAAGTGGTAGGCATGTTGTGTAAATCAAATGATACAAACCCCCAGAAAATCCATTTTAATTCCAGGTTGTAAGACAACAAAATAGGAAAAATGCCAAGGGGGGTGAATACTTTCGCAAGCCACTGTATACTCAGTAATGTCTGTGTGTGTGTGTCCCTCCAGGCAGACTACTTCAGCTGCATTGCCACCATAGTGTACATCCGTAAGGAGAACTGTCTGTACCAGGCTTGCCCTAGTCAGGACTGCAATAAGAAGGTGGTGGACCAACAGAACGGCATGTTCCGCTGTGAGAAGTGTGACAAAGAGTTCCCAAACTTCAAGTACCGACTCATCGTCTCTGTGAGTAGCTCTCTCTGTCTGTCTAAGCCCTCTGGCTTTCTGGCTGGATTCAGTACGCACAGTCACAAAGAGGACACGCACGCACACGCTGCGTCCCAATCTGCCACCCCATTCACGCTCACTGTGACAGGGTACCTGCCCTCTCCTGACCCCATCCCCTGGGCCTCTATTCATTCTCTCCTATCCTCACAGGACTGTGGGGATGGGGCTGCTGCTGCTGTGGGTGTGGCTGGGGGGGTGTCTTCCTCTGGGGGACTTATCTACTACCTCTCATTACTCTCTCTCTAGCACGCTCTCTCTCTGGTACGCACACGTTCGCTTTCTGTCTTTGTCCTTCCTTTCAATCTTGCTCTCTTCACCCCTCCGTTCTTTCGCTCTCTTTCGTGCGCTCTTTCTTTCTCTCATTTCGCTCTTTCGCTTCTTTCTCTCCTTCTGGGCTCAGTTTTCCCCTCTTCTCCCAGGACTCCAGCCAGTCTCCCCTATGGTACTACTTCTCTCACGGTCCTTAACTCTCCCCATTGGCTCCCTTTACAGTCATGTTTGAAGAAAATTCTTATTTAAGCCCATTCTGCTCTTGCTGCTGCAAGCGTCAAATAGTGGCTGGCTATTTTAGGATTCATTTGATTTGTTTTATTGGGTGTAAGTCAGGATTATGATGAGTTAATTGCTCTATTTTCCCCTCCTGAATACTGTTGCTCGATGCTGAGGCATTTTGTCTCTGCTGGTTAAAAATAGCAGCATTAAAATACTACCTCATTTAGTCAGCAAATGAGCTCTTGCAGCCAGACATCTAAAATAAGCGGCTTTTCTTTTGTTTTGCGCCTCTCGCCAGTCAGCATATTGCTTTTCTCCACAGAGCTGGAACATGAGCTGTGAATATGCTACCATTGCGCGCAGCTCGCATCACACATACACCTTGGCTCTTCTAGTGTTTAAAGTCCCTGCCTGCCAAATGTATAGAACAGTAGAGTTCTATAATAATGACTTTCCCAGCAGTATAAACTTGTGCAATCGACAATACATTGAATATTCAGCAGCACCTTGACATCATACACAACAATAAACCAAAGTACCAAATCCCTGAGAAGCCTACCTTTTTAATAGACTCTGTTTGCGTTCCAAATGGCACCCTATTCCCTATGTGGTGCACTTCTTTTGACCAGGGCCCATTGCACTCTGGTCAAAAGTGGCGCTCTATAAAGGGAATAGGGTGCCATTTGTGTTGCAACCTATGATCAATAAAGCCCAGATGACCTTTCCCTCTCTCTTTGACTTTCCCCAGTACTCACTCCTGCCATGTGTCTGTCTCTGTTCCTCCTCTCATCCTGCAGGCCAACATAGCAGACTACGGGGACAACCAGTGGGTGACCTGCTTCCAGGAAAGTGCTGAAGCCATCCTGGGACAGAATGCTGCTTACCTAGGGCAGCTCAAGGACTCGGTGAGCCTTTCTCCCTCCCCCGTCTCCCTCCCCGTCTGCCTGGTTCAAGGCCTGAGGAAAGGGCCTGGGGAGGTGCTGAACCCCAGGCACTATCTAGCCTGGCCCTGCCAGCCACTAGCACCAGCTACCTCTGCTCTACTCTGCTGTGCCATGTGGTCTCTGTAGGCCCTCACACAGCCTCTATAACCCAAGGATTTCTATTGAAACATTTTTTTTGCTCTACATTATTCTTTTTTCATTTTAATTAGATGGAAAACGGCTTTGATTAAAACAATTGCTTTTTAATGGAAACAAGCACGTTTTTGATTGTCATTAAAAGTTAAACTGATCCCATTTTAATTTTCATGCAGAATGAAGCTGCCTTCGAGGAGATCTTTCAGCAGGCCAACTTCCACACGTTCATCTTCCGTAACAGAGTCAAGCTGGAGACCTACAATGTAAGTATCGCATGACAGATATGGGATTTTTGGGTCTGATACAATACTTATTTTTGGGGGGCTACACCGGTTTGAATTTATTGGCCGATGCATTGTTTTTCAAACGTGAGATTTCAAAAATCCGTTTTCTGCACAAATTTCACTCCAAATGAAAAACGTCTCTTCAAAGATACCTTTTGAATGTTATTTCTCACATTTGAAAAACAAACATAATTAAATAATGTGAAGTGCGACCTGTGAAGTGCATCGCAGTGCTTTAGGCGTCACTACAGACCCGGGTTCGATCCCAGGCTGTGTCATAAACGTCCGTGACCGGGAGTCCCATAGGGCGGCGCACAATTGGCCCAGCGTCGTCTGGGTTTGGCCGGGGGGGCTTTACTTGGCTTATTGCGCTCTAGTTGTGGGTGTTAAGGAGCGCGGTTTGGCGGGTCATGTTTCGGAGGTTGCATGACTCGACCTTCGCCTCTCCTGAGCCCGTTGGGGAGTTGCAGCGATGAGACAAGATCGTAATTGGATCACAATTGGATATAATGAAATTGGGGAGAAAAGGGGGGGGTAAAAAATAAAATTAAAATAAAGTGCTCAGATTAGCATGATTTTTAAAAATCATTTGTCGATACATTTTACATTTACATTTTAGTTATTTAGCAGACGCTCTTATCCAGAGCGACTTACAGTTTATAGTGAGTGCATACATTTTTCATACTGTGGTGGTTTAGTGGTATAGTGACCGATTTGGGGGACACACACGCACACACACACACACATAAACAATATCAGCCGATTGTAATATCAGTCAACCAATATATTGGTCTGGCTCAAAAAAAAATTCATAACAGACATTAGGCTTCGGCAGTATCCAGTTTGTCATATCTTCATGCCATACCGGGATAGTCAGTAATACAGACACTGAACACAAGGGGCGCTGTCTTCAAACCCCACTAATACTGTAATCCGAAGGTTAGCAATGCTAACAGGTACATGTGAAATCCCATAGAGAATGCTAACTAAATACTAACGAGCACATTGTGAACATTTTGTACAGTTTCTGACCTAAACTATACAATTAACTCAAAAATGCTACACAGTTTGCTGCATGCACAAAACAAATATTAGCCAGCAAGGCTCTTGATTCAGGAAGGAATTCTCTTCTGTTACCAAGTGAATGCTTGATTTTGGAAGAAGCTAATCACTTAGCTAGATGGCTAACCAGATACTAAATTAGCAAACCAAATGCACAACTGCAGAGCATTTAGCACATTTTAGACAGTTAACTTAATAGTTAGAAGATATCTAGGCTGGCAAACATTTAGTTGTGAATTCCACACTGTAATTAGATCACCTGGCGCATGCTGCACAACAGTGAGTGACTCTCAAGGCTCCGGTCTCTTGTCGTTGTGTGCTTGTACACAAAACACCACGTGACTGGGGACTACCATATTAATGTGGCAGGTGACATAAAGAATGCAATGTTTTTATCTCCTAACGTATTGCACAAATTGACTGCAGGAATTTATTTAAAAAGTAGCAACAAATATTCACATTTATTAAAAAACTTTGAAAAAGAAATAGTTTCAACGTTATTGACGGTTTTGAAAAACCATCCCGTGGCTTTTTCCAAATGTCCTGGTATGCAGTATATACGGTATACTGCCTAAGCCTAACAGACATGTATTACTTGATATCAGAGCATGTTGCTAACTATAAAGTAGAGGTTGTCTAGTTCCATTCCAGTCATCTGGATGGGAGGAGAAAGAACACACACATCTTGTTCAGAGGTTTGACAGAATTACAATTTATTGAAATCGGCACATAAACAGCTTCTTTATATGTTCACCTGTGAGGGACGTTCATATTCCAATTGGCCTGTCAAATATCAGCAGTTGGCTGTGACATTTGTCCTTACGTCGGTTGAATTGCCGCCTCTTCTCCTTTCCCTCTTCTCGCCCTCTCCTCTCCCTCTCCTCTCCTTCCATCCCTTCGTCTGTAGAAAAAGACCACAGAACAGACTGTGTTTTCTTTAGACAGCTCGTTTTCAGGGGCTGTGTGAAAGGTGCACACAGATTAGTTGTGGTCACCTTCTCCTGGAAGCTACACAGATGGAGCCTTGTTTTGAGGGCACAGCATAAAATAATTGATTGGGCTGGGACTGAGAGCAGGGAGAGTTGGAGCTCTGCCAGGGAGGCCCATTAACAACAGAAGAGTTGAGACGACTGTCTGTCACACCGTGGCTGTGTTAGGGAGAGAGAGAAGACACGACACCGTCAGCTCAGCCTCGGCAGCTTACAGGAAGGAGCCTGCTGTTTCAAGGATGTCCTCAACCCAATGTCTCCTTAAATCAAATCAAATTTTATTTTTTCACATACACGTGTTTAGCAGATGTTATTGCGGGTGTAGTGAAATGTTTGTGCTTCTAGCTCCAACAGTGCAGTAATATCTAACAAGTAATATCTAACAATTTCACAACATATACCCAATACACACAAATCTAGTAAGGAATGGAATTTAAGAATACATATGTGGACAAGCAGTGACAGAGCGGCATGGACTAAGATACAGTATAATATTATAGAATAGAATGCAGTATATGAGATGAGTAGTGCAAGATATGTAAACGTTATTAAAGTGACTAGTGTTCCATTTCTTAAAGTGGCCAGTGATTTCAATAGGCAGCAGCAGCCTCTAATGTGCTAGTGATGGCTATTTAACAGTCTGATGGCCTTGAGATAGAAACTGTTTTTCAGTCTCTCGGTCCCAGCTTTGATGCACCTGTACTGACCTCGCCTTCTGGGTGATAGCGGGGTGAACAGGCCGTGGCTCGGGTGGTTGATGTCCTTGATGATCTTTTTGGCCTTCCTGTGACATCGGGTGCTGTAGGTGTCTTGGAGGGCGGGTAGTTTGCCCCCGTTAATGCGTTCGGCACACCGCACCACCCTCTGGAGAGCCCTGCGGTTGCGGACGGTGCAGTTGACATACCAGGCGGTGATACAGCCCGACAGGATGCTCTCAATTGTGCATCTGTAAAGGTTTGTGGGTTTTAGGTGCCAAGCCAAATTTCTTCAGCCTCCTGAGGTTGAAGAGGCTCTGTTGCACCTTCTTCACCACACTGGCTGCGCGGGTGGACCATTTCAGTTTGTCAGTGAGGTATACGCTTTCCACATCTGGGAATTCTGCTGCAAGACCATTTGCCTTGAGAAAAAAAAGTGGTGTATTTTTCTAAACTTTGAGTTGTGTAGCTAGGTTGTAAAGCATGTTTTCTGATGTCGGATGAACAATGTAAGGGTCTCATATTGACCTTAGGGCTGGGAATTGGCAGGGACCTCACAATATGATATTATCACGATACTTTGGTGCCGAGACGATATGTATTGTTATTCTCACGATTCTATATGTATTTCGATTCTGGGATTTTATTGCGATTCGATGTTCCAAACATATTGCTCACCATATGTCTGCTGCAGAGGGACAAGAGAGAGCCATGAGAAAACAAGTTTTGATCAATCATGGGAATAAAAGTGCTGAAAACAAATTATTTCCCTATTTAAAAAGAAGATGGAGAACAAGCTATGAAGGAGTTTTGGTGCAGGTACAGCCAGCTCAAAAATTATATTGCGATATTGTCAAAATGAAACTATATATCGTCAAATAATATCCCTATATGTAACTATTGATTTTTTTTCTTTCTTCTTCCCATCACTAATTGACATAAAGCCCATGTTTTTGTTTCTTCATGGTTGCGGTGGTTAATGACTCCTACCAGTACTATACTAGAGCATCAATACTATAGCGTCATATGACAGCAGCAGTGTTGGACGGCATCTGTCTAAAAAACTTTATGTTAACGTTGGGGGAAATGTTTAAACTCAAGCAGCAGTTTGCATCGGTCATTGATAGTTTTCTCATCTAATTATGCATTATACAAAGTCACTTTCAGCGCTTCCAGAGGTGACCTTGTAGCTACGTACCTGCTGCACTGACCACAGACAGACTAGCAGAGACATGATATTGTGTTGATAGAAGAGATGCAGCTTAGCCATGTCTGCTGACAATATATTTGATCATTGTGTGAGGAATCAGGCGAGAGAAGCATAGTCAGAATTTAGTTTTAAATTCTAATAATTAGTTCATTTTATAAGTAAGTACGATTAGCCTATATGTGATCGTAGCCCAGCTATAACTTGGTACAGTGCTCTTATTCTCTCCCTCTAGCTCTCACGTTCCTCTCTTGAACCAGACAGCCTAGTCCTTGTAACTGGTTTAGTCTGTCTCCAGTGGTTGACTGTCTGGGTCTCAAGTGGTTGACTGGGTGACAAGAAAAGAGGGCACTTCGGACATAAAACCATGTCAAGCTCTCAAATAGAAGTCTGCCTTCCATCCCATTCCATCCCATGGCGGGCCCAGCCCAGTGCAGTTGTACTACGGAAGAAGAAGCAGAGAAGTGCTGTGGATTTGCATAGCAAGCGGCAGCCTGATTCTCCTTGCTTTGCCCACATAAATCCTGCCTTTCTGGCAAGATGTGACCAACACTAATCGCTTGACAAACTCTGTCACACTCGCTTGTGGAGCTGCAGTGCAGTGGTTTCGTGTGTGAGCCTGAGAGAGCCGTGTGTGCTGGGGGGAGAAAAGGGGGATGAGGGTGAGTTAGTTGGGGGACTAAAGGAAGGGAGTCACTCATTAGACGGTAGAGAATGAGGAGGGACCATTTCTAGCTCCCCGCACATCTTCCAAAAACGTCTGAAACCCTACCTCTTGAACACCCATAACTACTTTGTTGATAGAAAATGTACTTGCTACAGTTGTGATATGTTGTCTCACCTAGCTATCTTAAGATGAATGCACTAATGTAAGTCGCTCTGGATAAGAGCATCTGCTAAATGACTAAAATGTAAATGTAAATTGTTTTCTGTGTGGCTGGAACAAACAGGGCCTGAGCTGTGTGAAGCCTGAGCGTAGGTACACACACACACACACACAAAACCTTGTCACATGGATCACACACATGCTGGTAAAGCTAGCCGAGCTGAGCCCCTAACCCTCCAGCCACACAGTGTCAGCATGTAAACCCAGGCAGGGCCAAAGGTGGGGGCAGCACAGCCGAGCACAGGACTGACACTACACTACAGCCCTATCAGGGCCGCTGTCTTCGGTCTAGTGTCTACACCTGCAGTAACTAACTGAGACCTCTCCTAGAGATGGGGACGTATCTGCTGTAGCGTAGTTCATGGGGTGGAATTCTTCTATGAACAGACACAATGCAACCATGGTTACATCATTCTTGTTTCTTGCTGTAGAAATGAGAAGATCTCCATTGCAGCTAGCACTCATTCTTCAATGAACAGTGGACAATTCAACCATGATTGAATAATTGTTTTACTGTAAATAATAATATATTCAGTGGACCACAGGCTGCATATGTCTGCAGAAGTCAAACCCCACATGCCTGAGGTCATCCACTGAACCATAACGTTACTGTATACCTTCTCAAGCGTTCCATCTGGCCGTGGTTAGAGAAGGCAGATAGGAGAGTATGAACACGCTAACATCCAGACTGCATAAATAGCTTTTTAGCTGAACCTAATGGAGTGAGTGAGGCGTAACCACAGGGCAGATAACAGCACAGATAGTCCTTTTTCATCCGTTTTTCCAAGCCCATGTGAGAGGGAGGAGTGCTACAACACCTCTCTTCTTCCTCCGGAAGCCATCAGACAGCCAAGCCCCAAGCAGCAGAAGCTCTCTAAAGTTTTAGCCATATGCAAATCACAGTGCTGTGGGGCTGGCTAGGCTGACTGTTGTAGCTGCTGTACTCTGGCAGAACTGTTAGCGATGCAGGGTCAGGCAGTCCAGGCTACTAAGCCTGTGGTGTGTTTTTGCCTTATTCATTAGTGTCTGGATGGCTGTGTGGGCCTGACTCACTGCCCTCAGCCTGGGCCTGACTCCCCCCTCCTCCCTCAGCTCAACTCCCCCCCCACAGTTCCTTCTGTCATGCACCCTATGACACCCTCCCTCCCTCGCTCTGCTCTGCACCCTGCCCCTCCCCCCGCCACATTCACACACATTAGCACAGCCCAGAACAATGCTCACTCCACACAGGAAATGGGCATTTCTCCTCTGAGATGATTCTATATCGGCAATTAATTGCAGCATTTTGATCTTTTGTGTCCACTGTGGACAATTAGCATTTTAGCAGCAGCATAGCTATTACCTGTGCCTGAGGATTGTTCTGTAGAGTTCTGCAAAGACATTTACATTTACGTCATTTAGCAGACGCTCTTATCCAGAGCGACTTACATTATTTTATTTTATTTTCATACCCCCTGTGGGAATCGGACCCACAACCCTGGCGTTGCAAACGCCATGCTCTATCAACTGAGCTACATCCCTGCCGGCCATTCCCTCCCCTACCCTGGACGACGCTGGGCTGCAAAGAGAGAGAGAAACTGTAGAATGGTGATGAATCTGAAGAATCTAACCTTAATATCCTGGGTCGCATTCATTAGGCACGTATTTTAGCTTTCCGCTGGAAAACATTTTGCTACAGTGTGCACTTATGAATACGACCCTGTGTTATGTAAGGGCTGCTAGAAAGATGGGATTTCTTCTTAGGCTCTAATAAGAGTGAGAGTCAATCGAAAGGAACATGTCTTCCATCTCACCTCTAGTGGTTCCAGAGCGATTAATGGAGACAAAGTGACTGGGTTCATCCCAAATGGCACCCTATTCCCTACATAGTGCACTACTTTTGACCAGGATCTATATGGCTCTGGTCAAAAGTAGTGCACTATGTAGGGGAATAGGGTTCCATTTGGGACACTGCAGGTGACTGTAGCTGCCTGTTTAAAGAGTGATGGACCTGGTGGATGACCTTCTCTAGTCTAGACTGATGCTGAGTTGGTGAAAACATTTAAACGCTGTCTATCTGTCGCAGTGCAGGGAGGTTGCATCATCATCCATCTAAATGCCAGACAGCAGATTTTAGTTGCCGATTTTTAAATACAGGCTACTAAAATATCAACTTTTCTAACGTGTTAGAGAAGTAGGCTAATCTCTCTGGCACCAGGCTGCATGCCTACTTAATGCTGCTGTCTCTGGCTGAACCTGCAGGCAGAAGTCACCTGTGAGGAATCCAAGCTTTGTCCTTGGATGCACAGGCTTGTATAACATGCATTCCAGTAAAAGTCAAAACAGACCGTGCAGACCAACCGTCCGATCTCATCTGACCACAGAACATCAGCCGTATTTTTCTGTTAATTTCCCGACGATTCTACATCAATACCCAGCAGGTGATCTACTGCACACGGCCGAGGTTTGTGTTGGTCTTCCCTCTAACACAGTGGGTGCGTCCCAATAATATACTACTTCCCACATATCTAAAAGCATTGTATTGGTGGAGGCATGGGCTATAGGGAATTTCCACCACATTTCTTGTACCAGTCATTTACTTTTAAATCAGTGAAGGGAAGTGAATAAGTTCACGCTTTGGGAGGAAAGAGAGATAATTGGGAGGTAGCCAGTGTAGTGAATGGCCATGGAGGGTGACATCATGTAACATCTATCCCATGTGTTCCCCTGTCTCTTTAGGACGAGTCCCGGATCAAGGCGACGGTGATGGAGGTGAAACCTGTGGACCACAAGGAGTACAGCAAGAGACTCATCATGAACATCAGGAAGATGGCTGCCGCCCAATAAGAACGCTCGCTTTGCCCCCTCGGCTACGTACAAGCTCCTCCCCCTGATCTGCAGCCATTTCAGATGGAGCCTAAAAGTGTCGCTCTTCTATACATAGTTTTATTTATTTTTATTTAGCTGTGTCCATGTTACTCTGTAACTTACGGAACTTTGAATATGTTAACTTTTCTATGCTAAATGTACTGGTAGTTTGTTTTTGTCTTCTTGGACCAACAAGTAATCTAGAGAGAGTGCTGCTGTGGCAGTATTATATCCCTCTGTGTTATGGGGAGGGTGACTCTTCTGAAACTGCTGACATTTTGGGTGGTGGAAAAAATGGAACCAGGGAGGGATTTTGGAGAAGGAGGGAGGGATGGAGACTGAGATGGGACGGTCTTAACCACAGAAGTCATCGCTGTGTGGTCTGTCTTAAGTCGGCCAGCTGTTATTGCATGTGTGTGTTGTATAAGCAGAGGGGGGTCTGTACTGTAGCTAGCCCCCTCTCTTTCACACTCTGTCGCTCCCACCGTCACTATGCCTGGCCTGGAACCACCCATCCCTGATAAGAGCAGCTATTCCCCTCCTCTCTCTCTCACTCACACACACAGAGCAGGCAGACTTGCGGGAGATGCTCTGTACTGTATTTATGTAGATACATGGTTTAACTTCTGTCGTTATTTTCAGTACCTCTTAAGTTAAATATTTTGAACAACAATAATACATGTCATCAGCATTTTTCTTTACATCTATTTGGTCAGTTGATTGCATAAAAATAAACCTGTTTGTGATCAAACACGATGTTCTGTTGACAGATATGAATAAAGGGCCCAGGTTAATGTGATGCGTTAGAATGCACTGCTGGAGTGTAGCCAGATAAATATAAGTAAATATGTCTCTGAGTGTAACCATGTTGTACAGCAGGCAGGTTAACCAGGTCCCATTTAAAGAGAAGTCAGTGGGGTGGAGGCCGTGGGGCAGGTCTGGAGCCTGGTTATCTTTGTTGCTGCATTTTAAAGGTTTTATTCAGTAGCTGGCTCCCAGTGCTCTCTGGATGCATCCCAAATAGCACATTATTCCCTTTACAGTGCTTTACTTGTGACCAGGGCCCATAAGGCTCTGGTCCAAAGTAGTGTACTATATAGGGAATAGGGTGCCATTTGGGACTCACATCTATCTCCAGAGGTTGCACTCTGATGTGCCTCAGATGCCCTCCTGCAGTCTTGACTTCCATGTTGTATTAAAGCAGAACATCAATAAAGCTCTTCCCCATTTTTCTTCTGATAACCATCATGTTTCCGCTGAACGCTGCATCTTCGGCCCATCGTGTGTAGCTGAGATGGATTAAAGCTGTCTTCCCACTGTTAAAAATTGTATTTTTAGCTGTGCCTCATATTGCTCGAGCTTGTCTTCCCCGTTCCTCCCCCCACCTCTCAAACTGACACCCTCTAATTCTTTCTATGGTGATTTTCCCGTAGGAAGACTTCCTATATAACACCGCTGTTGTCATTTGTTAGCTGGGCTGGCTGTTGTCTTTTGGCTCTGAAGATAACTAGTGTCAAAGATGAGCGGATCGGTTTGTGAATCCCCTCCGACTCCCGGCCTGTCAGTCACACATGTAACCATGGAAACAGCCTCTGGGCTCGGTGAGGGGTGAGCCAGTGATTGTCACTGAGCTCAAACACTTCATTCCGTGACGCACTCACACTCAGCTGAGAGGGAGAGGGAGGGACTCCAACTATTAACCCAATGCACATTTTGACTGCTTTAGGGAGTCAAGTCTATCACATTATACAAATAGTCCTTACTCACATCCTGCATGTAGACTACTAATTTAAAACATGTTGAACGAATAATTCACTTCATTCAAGCTTATCCTGAGGCGTCGTCACAAGATGCCAGCCGTTTACACCTAACTAGAGTATTTCCTTCCAATTTCCAATATGCCATGCAGACTTCCAATTAGATTGAAAATTAGATTTTAATGCACTTTTAGAATAGATTTTTACACTTGTTAGCATGACACATATTGGCCGACTCCCATTTAATTAAACTGAATTACATTTCTGTAATATTCAGAACTAGTTCCCACTGAACTATTACCTTGACAACAGATGGCCGTTACAGATGGGGCACTGGGGATTGGCAGGTGAAATCCACCCCCCTTGGATTTCTTCACATTTTGTGTTACAAAGTGGGATTCAAATGGATTTAATTAAAACATTTGGTCAATGATCTACACAAAATATTCTTTCAAAGTGGAAGAAAAAAAATCATTAAAAAAAATAGATTAATGAAAAGTTAAATACTAATATACCTTTATTAGATAAGTATTCACCCCCCTGAGTCATTACATTTTAGAAACACCTTTGTCAGCGATTAGTGAGCTGTGAGTCTTCTTGGGTAAATCTAATTGTGCAATATTTATATTTACCAATTATTGTTTTTAAAGCTCTGTCAAGATGTTTGGGATTATGGCTAGACAGCAATAGTCAAGTCTTGCCATAGATTTTCAAGCAGATTTAAGTCAAAAGTGTAACTTGGCCACTCAGGAACATTCACTGTCTTGGTAAGGAACTCCAGTGTAGATTTGTCCTTGTGTTGTAGGTTATTGTAGTGCTGAAAGGTGAATTCCTCCCAGTGTCTGGTGTAAAGCAGATGGAAGCAGGTTTTCCTCTACGATTTTGCCTGTGCTTAGCACCATCCAGTTTATTTTTATCCTGCAAAACTCCCCAGTCTTAGCCAATGTCAAGCATACCCATGCCATGATGAAGCCACCACCATGCTTTAAAATGAGGCAGTTACTCAGTGATGTTTTGTTGGATTTGCCCCAAACAAAAAGTGTATTCCTTTGTATGTATGTTCTTTTTGCAGTGTTACTTTAGCGCCTTTGTTTCACACAGGATGCATGCTTTGGAATATTTTTATTCTGTGTAATTGTATTCTTGTTTTCACTTTTAGGTCATTATTGTGGAGTCACTACAATGTTGTTGATCCATCCTCAGTTTTCTCCAATCATAGCCATTGAACTCTGAGCAGTTTCCTTCCTGTCCTGCAGCTCAGTTCAGAAGGACGACTGTATCTTTGATGTGGTTTAATACATCATCCACAGCATAATTATTAACTTGAACATACTTAAAGACATATTCAATGTCTGATTTGTTATGGTTACCCATCTACCAATCACTGCCCTTCTTTTTGAGGCTTTCGAAAAGCTCCCTGGTCTTTGTAGTTGAATCCGTGCTTGAAATTCAATACTTGACTGAGGGGCCTTACAGATGTTGTATGTATGGGGGACAGAGGAAGGGATAGTCATTCAAAAATCATGTGAACCTCTATTATTTCACACAGAATGAGTCTACTATGTGATTTGTTTAGCCAAATTTACTCATGAACTAATTTAGGTTTGCCTAAACAAAGGGGGTGAATACTTATGCAGCGACTATATGTTAGTCATTTAATTTGTATTTGTAAAAATGTCTAGAATTTTCATTTCACTTTGTCATTATGGAATATTTTGTGTACATCAATTACAAAAAAAATCACAATTAAATATATTTCAATCCGACTTTGTAAGGCAACAAAATGTGCAAAATCCTAGGGGGGTGAATACTTATGATACCCACTGTAGGTGGAGAAATCACAATAAGGTTGTCCTCAATGTGCTATACTGTAAATCAGTATTTAAATTGAATAAATTAATAAATAAAAACTATATTGAAGCCCATAGGAAGGAGTTAGATTGTCATCAGCATCGGACACATACAAGGACAATACAGACACGCAAGCATCAGACTTGGGATAAGAGGACATTCCCAGATCTGTCCCTGAAAGCAGATGTCTGAATAGTACAGTAGAGGATCTTCTTAATCTATATAAAATATGCTCCCAGATGCTACACTACTGTTAATGTACAGTGCATTCGGAAAGTATTCAGACCCCTTGACTTTTTCCACATTTTGTTACGATCACCTTATTCTAAAATGTATTAAATTGTTTTTTTCCCTAATCAATCTACACACAATACCCCAAAATGACAACGCAAAAACAGGTTTTTAGAAATGTTTGCTAATTTATAAAAATGAAAAACTGAAATATCACATTTACATAAGTATTCAGACCCTTTACTCAGTACTTTGTTGAAGCACCTTTGACAGCGATTACAGCCTCGAGTCTTCTTGGGTATGACACTACAAGCTTGGCACACCTGTATTTGGAGATTTCCTCCCATTCTTCTCTGCAGATCTTCTCAAGCTCTGTCAGGTTGGATGGGGAGCATTGCTGCATAGCTGTTTTCAGGTCTCTCCAGAGATGTTCGATCGGGTTCAAGTCCGGGCTCTGGCTGGGCCACTCAAGGACATTCAGAGACTTGTCCCGAAGCCACTCCTGCGTTGTCTTGGCTGTGTGCTTAGGGTCGTTGTCCTGTTGGAAGGTGAACCTTCGCCCCAGTCTGAGGTCCTGAGCGCTCTGGAGCAGGTTTTCATCAAGGATCTCTCTGTACTTTGCTCTGTTCATCTTTGCCTCGATCCTGACTATGCAGCAACGCTCCACCATCATGCTTCACCGTAGGGATTGTGCCAGGTTTCCTCCAGACGTGACGCTTGGCATTCAGGCCAAAGAGTTCAATCTTCGTTTCATCAGGCCAGAGTTCTCATGGTCTGAGAGTCTTTAGGTGCCTTTTGGCAAACTCCAAGTGGGCTGTCAAGTGCCTTTTATTGAGGAGTGGCTTCCGTCTGGCCACTCTACCATAAAGGCCTGATTGGTGGAGTGCTGCAGAGATGGTTGTCCTTCTGGAAGGTTCTCCCATCTCCACAGAGGAACTCTAGAGCTCTGTCAGAGTGACCATTGGGTTCTTGGTCACCTCCCTGACCAAGGCCCTTCTCCCCCGATTGCTCAGTTTGGCCGGGCGGCCAGCTCTAGGAAGAGTCTTGGTGGTTCCAAACTTCTTCCATTTAAGAATGATGGAGGCCACTGTGTTCTTGGGGACCTTCAATGCTGCATAAATGTTTTGGTACCGTTCCCCTGATCTGTGCCTCGACACAATCCTGCTCGGAGCTCTACGGACAATTCCTTCGACCTCATGGCTTGGTTTTGCTCTGGCTCCAAATCATGTCCAATCAATTGAATTTTCCACAGGTGGACTCCAAACAAGTTGTGGAAACATCTCAAGGATGATCAATGGAAACAGGATGCACCTGAGCTCAATTTTGAGTCTCATAGCAAAGGGTCTGAATACTAATGTAAATAAGGTATTTCAAAAAACCAGTTTTCGCTTTGTCATTATGGGGTATTTTGTGTAGATTGCTGAGGAAATGTTTTTATTTAATCAATTTTAGAATAAAGCTGTAACGTAACAAAATGTGGAAAAAGTCAAGGGGTCTGGAAACTTTCCAAAGGCACTGTATATCTCTGCTAAGACGTCAAGTCTCCTTGGAAAACATCAGACAGAATGGTGGAGTGGGATCTGTGTAGCACCAAAATGTCTGCTTCTGTCTGTCTGGCTCCCTGGGACATGGGCTCCCCAACGCTCCATTCACAGGGTTCAGAGTACAGAGGAGTTCTATCTAAACCTGGTTAAGACCTCAAACAGCCTCTGCTATGGCAAATCACTCCGATTATCTTGAAGGCATGTACCACTCTGCCCTCCTAACTGTGACAAGGCTGACTTTTATAGATAGCGTGTGCAGTGTTCCCAGCCTGGCTAAGCATACTGTGATGGGTGGATAGGATATAGTTGTAGGGCAGTGCTGCACGCTGTCTGTTATCAACAGCTGCTTGGTAGGGACCTTTGACTGCCAACGCTGGTGCTGCTCATCTGTGTCACTCAGATGGCTAGGAATTTGATGAGTCTCTATTCTTATAGAGGATTTTGATTTGTGAGATTAATTGTAAATATGCAGATTTGTGTTCCGCACCTGTAGAGGACACTTAAACTGGAGAAATCAGTTGATACGCTGATTTTCTATGCAATAGATGGAGCACTGTAAACCGTATGAACCTGGTTACCCCTGATGCATTTAGAAATATACTGCTTGTAGGTTTACGATTGTTTTTGACCTTCTTTTAGCTGGCGTTAAGTACAACACAAGTGAATCTTGTCAAGATGTTGACATTTTACAAACATGTTGGATGAGGGGAGCAGTATTCTCATTTATGTATACCAGACACAGGGGGGTCCATGTGTTCACATAGCTAGGGGTTGATGGCTCAAACAGTTTTACACATGCAGAGTGTCACAGTGGAGCAAGTGTGTGGAGAATGTGAAGAAGAAGAAATAGGTGTGTGTGCTGGTGTGTGTGTGCTGGTGTGTGTGTGTACATTCATGTGCACACGTTTGTATGTGACTCAGGGGAAAGAATGGTCTGTTTCTGAGACAAGCACTTCAGCATTCATGCTGGGTAAGAAACAGTTAACTCTCTGTGGAGTCGATTACATATATTCATAGAAACTGGTGTAATGGGGCCATTAGAGAAATACAATCTGCTCCGTGACTGACTGTCCACTCCGTACTGCACCAAACTGGATGGGAAATTTGATCACTGAGTCCAAGACCCCAAAAAATATAATCTGATCGTCTATCGGTCTAATCTTAAAATGGGTCCATAATTGAGACCCTGAACTGGGGAAATAAAGTAATCTAATAGACAAACAATGTAACTTTTAGGGCAGTGTATGTATGAGTGAGTATGAGTCAGCTATTGGCTACCATTGTTTTGGCGGTAATTGCATATTGCGAAGCTCTCTGTTTGTGTCCATAACTGCACCCTATTCCCTATTTAGTGCACTACTTTTGACCAGAGCCCTGACCAGAGCCCTTAGTGCACTATATAGGGGAATAGGGTGCCATTTGGTGGACACAGCTCCAGTCCTTGTTTGCTGTGATGCTCAATGCATCCTCTCCTCTGGCTAAGCTTGTGCCTGGTGAGCCCTGGTGGGTTGGTAATGCATGCTTTGCTGAGCTGTATAGAGTTGAGGAAGCAGAGCGTAAAGGCCCACAGGATCCTGCATGGCCCTGACACCATGGAGACAGATGGGCAGGAGGCCCTGGGGTGCTGCTGTAATTATAATGGATGGAGCGCTGTTTTTATCTCTCAAGATTCATGGCCCTGGCTGGTGCCTCATCTCTAGTACCTGTGTGTGTGTGTGCGTGTGTGTGTGCGTGTGTGTGTGCGCGCACATCCCTGTGGTTCCTACTGATGGCACATTTCCCTAAAGGATTTACCCAAGTGTTAAAATATATATATATATATATTGGCCCATCCACCACCCACCCCTCTTCAGAGGACAAAAGTAACTTTGTTACAAACACATTTTTGTTACAAATATATTTTTACATACATGGTACTTTTTCTTACATAATATCACATAACATGTTTTTATTTTATATACACATTTGGATTCATAGTGCTCAGACATGTCCGGTAGACATGATATACTGTATATTATTTTCAGTCACAACTATTACAGATGAATAACTATTTCAGATTAATAACTATTTCAGATTAATAACTATTACAGATCAAATCCACCAGCCCTCTCAGCCAATCCCACCTATCTCCATAGACCCCACCCTCTCTTGATTTCCTTGTGCCATATATTTTTCAACTGTGCTGTGATGTCTTACATAGATTCTGAACCTTTCTAATCGCATATTATCAACAGATTTGAAAATTTATATTTTTGCTAAGAGTATTATTATGTTGTTGATTGATTGACTATGGATTTCCAGATCGCCCAATAGTGCTATTTGTAGGGTTAATTTTAGAACAACATTATGACTTTTTAGTCTCTCCTGATCCTGTGACCAGAAACCAGCTATAAGAGTGCAATTCCAAAATAGATGATCCAGTGATTCTATCTCTTCACAGCAAAATCTGCATAGCTGACATGGTTGTGTTCCCCATATATAACATTTTGTTTGTAGCAAGAATTTTGTATAATAATTTAATTAGAAAAACTTGAATTGTTGAATCAATCGTTGTTATGTATATCAGTTCATATCATTCCATGGGATCAGAACATCCAAGATGTCTTCCCAACCTTTTTGTAACCTCTGTGGTACAGCTGTCAGCATTTTTGTCCTCAAATGAAATTGGTAAAAAATTATATTTATGCCAATTATTTTCAGCAAATTTTAAGCTTTAATATAGGGCAGACACCCCTTTCCACTTGCCGTCTCTAATCTGCGGTAATTCTGCAATCAATTGGTTGTAACTTTGTATTGAGAAAACATTCCCATATATTTTTGATAGCTGCATGTTTGACATAACTCCACCATTCTTATTCATAATATAGTTAATAAAAATTACATTAAAAAAACATTAATATTTGAGTTTAACCATAATATTGTTGTAATATTTGGAGGCTTTTCTGGAGGCTGAAATTGAAATTATAAAGGGCAATAGTTTGAACAAGGTTTCCATATTTTCCATATTAACCTGAAAATTTGATGTTGTAATCTGGATGAAGGCAAAAAGGCTATTTTTAAACAGAGGATGAGCCATTCTTAGTAATCTACTTGATAACCTTTTTGGGTTTAAGTATAACTTTTGTATGAGTGAAGCTTTTAGTGAGAGGTTCACTGCTTTCATATTGAATGATTTTAGCCTTCCAAACTCATGTTCATTATATAAATAAACACGTTTAATTTTGTCTGGCTTACCATTTCAAATAAATGTAAGTATTTTTTGCTCATATAATTTGAAAGACAAGTCCTCTGGAGTAGGCAACGCCGTAAGTAAATAGGTAAACTTATATGATTAAAGAGTTAATCAGTATGATTTTTCCATAAATAGACAGGTATTTACCTCTCCATGGTTGCAAGATCTTGTCTATTTTGGCTAACTTTCTATTGAAATGAGTCTTGGTAAGTTAATTATTTTGTATCTTTAGGGATATGAATACCAAGTATGTCAATTTCCCTAGTATAACATAAGGGTGTATACACTAGTGTAACACTGGTGTTACAGTCGAAAAGCAGCAGTGTATTTTTCTGCAAAGGGACCTGTTTTTCTGCACTTGCTTCTGCTCAGCACTAGAACAGCTGCCCAGCCAAGGCCTGTGTTGTTTAGAGAGAGAAAAGACAGTTGGCAGAATCTATACCTACTTTCCTGCCTGCCTCTTCAAGTGAGTGCAGAAAATTGCTCTGACAATCAAATGTCTGGCAGGTGGAAAGCCGATATTCGCAATTGTTGTGGTCAAATAAAGTAATAATCCATTGTAGCTTCTCAAAGCACTGTAGATTGAATCTGTAAATACTAATGTGTCTCTGGCTCCTATCCTGTTTCCACTTTAATTGGATTTGGTCAGAGATAGGGGCTTTTTGTTTGCTTTTCTCAAGCACCAGATTATAAGGCCATGCCAATGAATAAAACATCCTGATAGCGATGGTGAGAGTTGCTGTTGTAGTTTTTCTCTGCTGCCTGTTTCTCTGTCTGTCATTTTTACCGGCGCTCGTATTCTTGAAAAATACATACTTTCTTTGGATTGAATCACAATGAATCTTTCGCACTCCCTATATTCTCTCCTCTGTTTCCAGTAGAGGGTCCATATATGTAAAGTCACAAAGACTTAAGAGGAGATATTCATCAACATCCCCTAAAATACAAGTGGCTAGCTTGTGGCTGGCTTGTCTCCACACAGCAGCAGCCACTGATAATGTGACTCATAGCAGTTTCCAGGCGATGAACAGACAGACAGGCTAAGTATACTATCCACATATCAGGTTGAGAAGGTGGCATGTTTGATTCTGTTGTTATTGATGTCAGCCATCAAAAATCGTTGTCTTCAACATGTTTTAAAGTGGGTCAGAATAACAAACGAACGTCTCTCACCTGGAAATGAAGTCAAAAGCATGAGTCACCTTTGTCTAAACTGGTGGTGTGTATTAACAGGTTGTGTTTGTGCTGTGCTGAACAGAATGCACTCACCAGGTTGCGAGGTGCTGGAGGTAAATGTTTACCCAGAGCTAAGAGGCGGACACACAGCTCCAGTCTGGTCTAGATTATCATATTTGGTCATCCCTGTTTTATAGATTTAAACATCACTAGCTGTTAGTGTGAGTGCGTGTGCGTGTGTGTGTGTGTGTGTGCAGGCAGATTTTGTCACGATCGTCGTAGGAAGTAGACCAAGGCGCAGCGTGTTGAACGAACATGTTTATTTATCTTTAGTGATAAATACCGACAATAAACAAAACAACAAACGACTCGTGAAGTCCACGGTACAAAACACAAAACCAACTGGAACAAGAACCCACAAACACAAAGGGAAAAACAGACAGTTTAAATATGGCTCCCAATCAGAGACAACCAGCCACAGCTGACACTCGTTGCCTCTGATTGGGAGTCACTCAGGCCAACATAGAAATAAACAAACTAGAACTCCCAACAAAGAAATACAACACATAGAATGAACACACCCTGGCTCAACATATAGAGTCCCAGAGCCAGGGTGTGACAGTACCCCCCCCCTAAAGGCGCGGACTGCGACCGCGCCTCAACTAGAGCAAAACAGGGGAGGGCTGGGTGGGCATTCCTCCTCGGCGGCGGTTCTGGCTCCGGGCTTGCCCACCACCCTCCAATAAACCCCCCATAGCGCCCCTGGTCCGGTCTGGCCCCGCTGGCTGGAGCTGAACTGGACGTAGCAGGAGCGGTTAGCTTCAGCTCCGTAGTGTAGCAGTTGACCGGTACCTGATTAGGCACCGGTGACCCAGGCACGGGTTGTGCCGGACTGACGACGCGCACCCCTGGCTTGATGCGTGAGGCAGGAAAGGACCGGACCTGGCTGACGATGCGCACCCCTGGCTTGGTGCGTGGAGCAGCAACGGGCCGGACCGGGCTGACGATGCGCACCCCTGGCTTGGTGCGTGGAGCCGGAACGGGCCTCACCGGACTGACGATGCGCACCCCTGGCTTGGTGCGTGGAGCAGCAACGGGCCGGACCGGGCTGACGATGCGCACCCCTGGCTTGGTGCGTGGAGCCGGAACGGGCCGGACCGGGCTGACGACTCGCACCCCTGGCTTGGTGCGAGTAGCAGGAACGGGCTGGACCAGGCTGACGACTCGCACCCCTGGCTTGGTGCGAGTGGCAGGAACAGGCTGGACCAGGCTGACGACTCGCACCCCTGGCTTGGTGCGAGTGGCAGGAACAGGCCGGGCTGGCGACGCGCACCGTAGACTTGGTGCGAGTGGCAGGAACAGGCCGGACCGGGCTGGCGACGCACACCGTAGGCTTGGTGCGAGAGGCAGGAACAGGCCGGGCCGGGCTGACAACTCGCACCCCTGGCTTGGTGCGAGTGGCAGGAACAGGCCGGGCCGGGCTGGCGACGCGCACCGTAGACTTGGTGCGAGTGGCAGGAACAGGCCGGACCGGGCTGGCGACGCACACCGTAGGCTTGGTGCGAGAGGCAGGAACAGGCCGGGCCGGGCTGGCGATGCGCACCATATGCTTGGTGCGAGGAGCAGGAACAGGCCGGACCGGGCTGTGGAGACGGATAGGAGACCTGGAGTGAAGAGCGGCCACAACCCGTCCTGGCTGAATGCCTACCTTCACACACTCGGTGTGAGGCATCCGCACAGGACGCACAGGGCTGTGTACCCGTACTGGCATAACAGCACGTGACACTGGCGCATGATATCCGGGACCGCGGAGAGGCATTGGAGACCACGAGCATTGAGCCGGCACACTCCGTCCTGGCTGCATACCCACCTTCGCACGACACGTGCGGGGTGCTCGCACAGGACGTACAGGACTATGCCAGACCACTCGTGGCACAGAACGCCGCTCCGCATACCGCGGAACCTGCCCAGTCCCATGCTGCCATGCCTGAGTACGGGAAGTTGGTTCCGCTCTCCATCCAGGCCCCGCCAACCTGCCTTCTGGCCCCCCAAACCCGGTGGCCTCCTCTCCAAATCGCCCTGTGGCAGCCTCCTGCTGCCCAATTTTTTTTTGGGGTTGCCTCTCGTCCGTCCGACGATGACACTGCTGACGCCGCTGCTCCTCTCTCGCCAGGGCCTTAATCCTAGCCCATGGTCCTTTTCCCCCGAGCATGTCCTCCCAGGACCACACTTTGCCCACCTGGGCCATCGCCAACCTCTCCATCTCCTTTCCCGGCGCTTCCTCCCATGTCCAGTCTGCCTGCTCCTGGACACGCTGCTTGGTCCTTTTATGGTGGGTTCTTCTGTCACGATCGTCGTAGGAAGTAGACCAAGGCGCAGCGTGTTGAACGAACATGTTTATTTATCTTTAGTGATAAATACCGACAATAAACAAAACAACAAACGACTCGTGAAGTCCACGGTACAAAACACAAAACCAACTGGAATAAGAACCCACAAACACAAAGGGAAAAACAGACAGTTTAAATATGGCTCCCAATCAGAGACAACCAGCCACAGCTGACACTCGTTGCCTCTGATTGGGAGTCACTCAGGCCAACATAGAAATAAACAAACTAGAACTCCCAACAAAGAAATACAACACATAGAATGAACACACCCTGGCTCAACATATAGAGTCCCAGAGCCAGGGTGTGACAGATTTTTGAGATACACAATAAATCATACATCACAAAGAAGAAATGGTAAAACAAAGGGGAGAACATCAAAGGTCTGGCACATCAGTGAAATTGCTATGCCTGATAAGGTTTCCCGTTTCAAAATAACTTTGAAGTTTCATGTTGCTCTTTTGTTGAATCTGACACAAGGGCCTTTGAGAACCACTGTGGTGAATTTCTGGGTGTACAGGTGTAGCTGACCTTTTCTGGGCTTCTTTTAATTGGATGACCCATTGTGTTGAATAAGGAGCTGCTCATCAATTAATACTGAGGAGTGATATCATCTCAGAGTTCATTGAAGTGTCAAGATAACAGGTGATTAGACAGTAGAAAGAGTCATGGTGTGAATACCGCTTTGGTCTGTCAGAGCTCATTGACATGTAGATAAATATTAGACATACACCCACTCTCCTGGTTTCCTCTGAAATGTCTCTCTTTTTCCCCTGACGTAACTGGGAGGATGAAGAACAGCGAGTCGTACCACCTGATGTGTATCTATTATCACCTTCCCTCTTATTGCCGTTAACGTTAAATGACTTGGAAAAGTGCACCAGCACCCCCACAGATGACTTCTATTCTTAGATACTCACACCAACACCAACACCTTCCCTCCCTCTCTCCCTCTCTGCTTGTCTTCCTCCCTGCTTGTCTTCCTCCATGCTTGTCTCCCTCCCTCCATCCCTCCCTGCCGTCCTCCCTGCCTGTCTGCTTCAGAGTTTGCACCATTCTGCTCTTCATACCCCTCCCCCTGTCTAAAAACAGGTCTTTTTAGGTCCCTCTGGTGGAGGTTAGGACAGGCTGTTTGATTATATAACAAGACCCTGCTCTCATGCTGCCTTTCTGGCTGGCTGCCCTTCTCTCTCTCCTCTCCTCCCTCTCTTCCCCTCTCACTGTTTAAGGGCCTTTAATTGTTTGGTGAGGCTAGTGGGTTCCCCTCCCGGCCAAAGAGTGTGTGACCCTTTGGAACATGGGTGTGCATGTGCATGCGGAGGACACCACAACTGGAGGGAAAGCGGTTCCACATCAATACAGATCCCCCTTTCTTTCACAACCCCCTCCCCTCCATCCCCCTCCACCCCCGCCCTCTGTCTCTCACACACTGTAGTTTTGCTTTGAGCATCTCTTTTTCGAAGGGTTTTTCCCTTCAATGTTATTCCAGTCATGAGGGTTAGCCTGCTGGTCCTGGGAGACTGGGAGAGACTATGGCTGGGTTTATTAATGTGGGCTTCAGAGAGAGAATAGTACATTTGCAGAACATTTGCTGGCTTCGCCAACCTTTTCATTTGCACGGATTCAATGGCTCGAGTCTGTCCCTACACAGTCGCTCTAGTCTACACAGTATGATGGGAACTGATCTGAAGCTCATGTAGTCATACAGATTTGTTAGATTTATGTACCAATAACGTATTGATGTGTATCCCAAATGGCACCCTATTCCTAGTGCACTACTTTTTACCAGGGCCCATAGCGCTCTGGTCAAAAGTAGTGTACTGTGTAGTAGGGAATATGGTGCCATTTGTCTGTATGTCTCCAGGATGCTGGTCTGATCTTATCTCCATATCAAGCAGGCCCAGAGAGGACTCACCCCCTGAACCTCTACAGGCCCTGGGGAGAGCTAGAGGCCTTGCCCTGTCTCTGGGTGCATTCCAAATGGCACCGTATTCCCTATATAGTGCACTTATTTTGACCAAGACCCATAGGGCAAGGCCACTATATATGAAATAGGGTGCCATTTGAGATGCAGCAATCTGGGCGCCACATGCCTTGCCCTGTCTTTAGTGATCTGGGCTTCCTGGTGCTCCTGTGAGTGATCCACTGCTGTGACGGGGTCATTTCTCCTGCTGCCTTCTACAATACAAAACACACTCCAAGCTGGCCAGCTAAAGAGCATTTGGCTTATTTACTCACTGTCAGTGCAAACTTTTCTGGAATGAAATGAAGAAAATGGGAGTATGGGTGTTCAGGGCTGTACTGTCTTGCTGGCTGACAGAGCGCCTGCACATCTAGCTTTCCACAGACCCTTGAAGACCAGGCTGAATGTGAAGAAGCCCTGTAGTCCTTCATGTGTGTGTGAGGGGGAGGCAAGACAGGCAGGCAGGTGAAGACTGAAGGGTGGAGAAGTTCAGTTAAACATATCCTCCTAAAAGTATTTGCACCGAAGCTAGGAGGTTCCACTCCCTGTATTAATGTTCTGCCATTTTGAAACGGTACTTCCCCACACTGATATAACCTCTTCTCAAATTATTACTGAGATGCCATAGGCTTATATGCAGTCATTAAATAATTATTCCTCCCCTCCGTTCTAAATGACTTTTTATCGCTACTCAAAGAGAGGAGAGAGAAGAAAGCCTACAGAGACTACAGTAACTGGTGCAGCAAAGCAAACCCACCACCCAGATGCCTCTTTAACTCAGCCAAGTCAATTGCTCTCGTTAGGCAGATGATATTTACCCTACAGCCATGATTCTAGATCATTACTTACCAACCATTGTGCCTCATATTTGCCTGGTAAAACCAACAAACTCAGGGCATATAATAAGGAAGGGAGAGAAGCAAAGGGAGGAATGCTTTTGTGACAAACATTATGGAGGAAAAATGAAGCTAATATGCGGTATCATAAACTCTGAAGTGCTATAATTACAAAGAGAGGATGCTATGCGATGCCAGAACTATCCTTCAGAGGGGCTTTAGGCACTGCATGCAGGTCTGCAGAGACACAGATAACACTGCAGAGCAGCGTGGGAGGAGTCTGTCCCCTGAATCCACCACTGGTCTACAGCAGGCTAGCTAGCCCCCCATTGTAATTGCTTAATTGAAGTCCGTGTTTGGACCATTAGTGACCCCAGTGTTTCCAGGCAGGTCTTTGATGTGTGCTAATGAAGCACCTGCAGGGTGTGTGTGTGCATGGGCGGAGGGTGTGGGTTTTTGCATGGGTGTGTGTGGGGTTCGTGCGGGGGTGTGTGGGTGTGCAAATGGAAGAAACACAAAAGACCTGTCAATCTCCCTCGGCCTGGGGCTCCATGTAAGTCTCACCTCGTGGAGTTGCAATGATCATGAGAACGGTGAGGAATCAGCCCAGAACTGTCCGGGAGGATCTTTTCAATGACCTCAAGGCAGCTGGGACCATAGTCACCAAAAAAACAATTGGTAACACACTACGCCGTGAAGGACTGAAATCCTGCAGCGCCCGCAAGGTACCCCTGCTCAAGAAAGCACATATACATGCCCGTCTGAAGTATGCCAATGAACATCTGAACGATTCAGAGGAGAACTGGGTGAAAGTGTTGTGGTCAGATGAGACCAAAATGGAGCTCTTTGGCATCAACTCAACTCGCCGTGTTTGGAGGAGGAGGAATGCTGCCTATGACCCCAAGAACACCATCCCCACCGTCAAACATGGAGGTGGAAACATTATGCTTTGGGGGTGTTTTTCTGCTAAGGGGACAGGACAACTTCACCGCATCAAAGGGACGATGGACGGGGCCATGTACCGTCAAATCTTGGGTGAGAACCTCCTTCCCTTAGCCAGAGCATTGTAAATGGGTCGTGGATGGGTATTCCACCATGACAATGACCCAAAACACACAGCCAAGGCAACAAAGGAGTGGCTCAAGAAGAAGCACATTAAGGTCCTGGCCAGTCTCCAGACCTTAATCCCATAGAAAATCTGTGGAGGGAGCTGAAGGTTTGAGTTGCCAAACGTCAGCCTCGAAAACTTAATGACTTGGAGAAGATCTGCAAAGAGGAGTTGGACAAAATCCCTCCTGAGATTTGTGCAAACCTGGTGGCCAACTACAAGAAACGTCTGACCTCTGTGATTGCCAACATGGGTTTTGCCACCAAGTACTAAGTCATGTTTTGCAGAGGGTTCAAATACTTATTTCCCTCATTAAAATGCAAATCAATTCAAAACATTTTTGACATGCGTTTTTTCAGGATTTTTTTGTTGTTATTCTGTCTCTCACTGTTCAAATAAGCCTACCATTAAAATTATAGACTGATCATTTATTTGTCAGTGGGCAAACGTTCAAAATCAGCAGGGGATCAAATACTTTTTTCCCTCACTGTATGTGTGCCCGCGTGCGTTCATGCTTGCGTGGGGTATGTCTGTAGATTGCTGAAGCCTGGTGTGTAGCCACAAGCCCCACATCACTAAGACTCTGAGACCCTGTAACGTAACACGACTGTAAGGATGAGCGAGAGGCAGATATGTCATGATCGTGAGGATGTGTCTTTTAAGCGGAGGCGTGCTGGGGGCTTTACCGCGGTGAGCGGGCCGGAAGGGCAATGTAACGCCGGGTCTGACTCAGGGGCTTCTAAAGCCAACTGGAACTGTGGGTGGGTCGCCATCTAAATTCTCCCTTTTATGCCTCTCAGTGCAGGTGCCTTGGACAGCCCCCCTCCCTCCGGACGCGCCGATGGATGGGGAGGGGGTGACTGTGTCCCCAGCCGAGCACAGTACCCTGACTTAGACAGATAAAGAGACAAGACAGAAGAGCAGCCAAGGATATGTGACACTGAGGGCAATACTTAAACCTCTGAGGATTAGATATGCCTGTTTTTCTACTGCAGTGAACAAATAGAACAGTGGAAGAGAGAGAGACAGTGTGTTTCTGAGAGGATAAAATACAGTATATCTGAGTTTCCGGTACATTTGAAAAGGCCTGAGGTAAACCGCCATTTCACTGGAGATTTAAAAAGACATAGCGGTTATCTTCAACCTCATTAAGCCTTCAGATAAAGATGTAGGAGATGTAGGTCTTGTAGCCTACAACACGGACAGGTCTTCAAAGGTGCCAATATTCATGTAGTGTCTTTTGATGGCATGCCATACATTATATCAAACTTCTAACTCCATTCAGGGGCTTTCAACTCCCCTCCTTTGATATCTTCTTAGAATCAGGATGAGAGGTGTAATGTAGCATGGCCATCATGTGAAGCTACAGTCTGTATTCTGTATAAATCAATAATCAGCCCTTCTCAGAGCTGGACAGATATACTCAGAATAGTCAATAGGGGTTGTCAATGTCTATTTGGATGAAAGCCCCCATGACTTCTTAGGGACTGAGCCTTACACAAACATTGGCACAGTTGACAGCATGTTGAATCTTTAATACTGTCTCTCAGCTCTGCTGGGATTGCATTCCATTCCATCTCCAAACAATCGACATTGTGCATTCCTCTGAAGGAGTTAGGGACAGCTTGCCTCAAAGACTGAGTAATGCCACTAAACCAGGTGGGTTGCAGGTCTGCAGGAGAACAGACTCATTTGTTGTACTTCTACTTTTCTATTAGGAACAACAACCTGGAAATATGTTTTCTCCCTGTGAATGGGAGGTGAGGCGGTTCTCAAGCTGCAGGACGTTAGACGCCATCCTGGTTCTCCTGAAAGACATCAGGCAATTATCTAATGAAGAGCAGACACCTCACTAGCTCCCAGCCTCTCGCCGAAAGCTCCAACTCAAATCACGCTGCCCCAAAACCACATCATTTGTCATTTCACGGAATGCTGCGGTGGTAAATGTGATAAACGATTACCTGTAGGTATAAAAAATAACAGTAGAATTTCAATTATCTTAACTTCCCCTTTGTCTACCTAGCAGGTGTGGGGCATGGCAGCAAACACACTGCTGAAAAGGCCATTCTGTCTAACGAGAGTTACATTCTTTTTAACAAAAAAAGAATCCTATTCACCATGGTAACACCTTTCTCTGACAATAAGTGTAAACATGATTTAACCACAATCCTAAATAATTGTAGTGGGTGTTGTAAGAAATTAACCTTTAGAAAGAAAGCTTCTTAGTTTGTGTGTAGTAGAGCTGTAAAGTGAGAATTATTCAAAACAGCTTTAGTGGTGGCAAGCCTACAAGTCAACATTTGGAAGATGAATTAATGAATTGATTTGAAATGTGTCATTTACTGAAATACAATCATTGCGCAAGAAAAACACTGTAAATATATCTGTGTGTGTGTTTAGTGTTTGCTTGTTAGTGTTGACGGCTGTGCTACAGAGATCTTTACCTGTCAGAGAGCAGGGCCTGAGAGGTCAAAACAGCCAGTCTAACTGACAACTCAATGAGACCCCTGTCACCAGATCCTCTCCTCTGACAACACTTATTGATCTGGCTGTAATTGATTATGGCTTGAGATGGCTTTTCAATGGACTATGGGCTAAGTAGAAATAGAGTGATGAGGATGAAGTATGGTTGTTAGGTTTGAGCGGGGGAGGAGAAGGAGAGAGTGGGTGGGTGGGTGGAGGCAATTTTGGATGAACAGAGCCGGAGAGGAGGAGAGATGTGAAAGGAAGAACAAGACAGAGATAGAAAAGCCTTTTCAAACACTGTGTAAAGACAACAACGCTGTCAGGGAGTCAGCATCAAGTCTATAAAACACACAGTACCATCCCATCCTATCATTCTGAACCCGTTTGCTTTAATTTAGGACAGCCCATACCACTAACAGTGTCAAAAGACACTAATACTTGTTATAACACTGTAATTGCCTTCCTGATTGGATGTTTTGAACCCTGCTGACCCGCTGATGTCCTCTTAAATGGGAATGGAGCTCCAGTGCCAGCGTCATCAGTACCCCCCCCCCACCTCCTCCTCACCCCTGGACTTTGGCCCTTTGATTACAGAGGGTTGTTGTATGGAGACTGTGTGACTGTGTGACCATGCCAGGTTGATCAATATGCTGCTTTGGTCCTGGCTGTGTTTATTGGCAGCCGCCAGTCATTTGGATATGCCCGGCCCTGTGTGTGTGTGTGTGTGTGTGTGTGTGTGTGTGTGTGTGCTCTAAATGCCCTCTCATTAATCAGGCCTTTACTGGCTGGATTAGAAAAGGCCTGTCATAGCGCCTGTTTATCGCTAATATTGATTGGCTGATTTGCTTTTAAGTGGCTCTGCTATTTTCTGTGTGTGTGTGTGTGTGTGTTTATCTGTGTTGAATAAGCATCTGTTTTTTAGAGAGAGGAGAGGGGGAAAGAAGCTGAGGGTCAGTGGGTATGAACTGTATGTTGTCTGTCTCCCCCTGGGGAATGGAGAAGTGCTCTGTGGCATTGGCCACTTTGCTCATTAGTCTAATGCTCTATTCCTCTCATGGAAGTAAATAGCTGAGGCAGAGGCAAGGCATGCAGAACTACTGCTGAAGCTCCCTTTGTCTGCCTCTGATCTAGTCTACTATTGTTTAAATAGTAATATGAGTACTCATCATTCTCTTTAAAGGTTGAATATGAATCACTGCAACCTTACATTACTTCAGCCTTTTGTAAATGGCAAAATATTTTTTACTTATTTTCCACTGTCGACTTGAAGAAAACAGAAAAATTGAGTTCATAAAAAATAAAAATAATAATCCCCCTAATTGAATGCAGGGCAGAGGATGTTAATCCTAGTGCTGGTGGAGTCAGGGGTCCATGAAATAAGGGGTAGAGGAGGAGAGAAGCAGGAGTGTACTGGAGTCAGTGGAATGCTCTCATCGTGTTGATCTCCCCTTTGAAAAGCCCAGGAGGTCCAGAGAGAGTTATCTCTCTGATACTCTGTAGGAACTGTGGAGAACGCTTCACTGGCTATCTGCAGAACCCCTACTGACAGACATATGGTAATATAAAAATGACTGAACAACCCCCTCGACCCACTCAAACACATCTGCCTGTTCTGAGGCTGGAGTCTGCCATCTTTACAGCCAAAGTGATGAATAATGGTATGGGCTCATGTAACCCCTTCTTTGTGCTCCTCCATTTTGTTTCGAGCTGTGCTCTGTCAGTTCAAGTGGAGTTTCAGTCACTCGTAGCTCTCTCTGATTAGGCTGACCTGAACTCTGACAGCAGTGGGGTGATTATTTCTTTAAAGCCGGTTGTCTCCCTATGTCCTCCTCATGTGTCATTATGTGTTAGGGGGGAGGAGGGGAGGGTGGATCGGGGTGAGGGAGATGAGGAAGGAGGGGAGGAATAGAGATACAGTGGGGGAAAAAAGTATTTAGTCAGCCACCAATTGTGCAAGTTCTCCCACTTAAAAAGATGAGAGAGGCCTGTAATTTTCATCATAGGTACACGTCAACTATGACAGACAAATTGAGAAAAAAAAATCCAGAAAATCACATTGTAGGATTTGTAATGAATTTATTTGCAAATTATGGTGGAAAATAAGTATTTGGTCACCTACAAACAAGCAAGATTTCTGGCTCTCACAGACCTGTAACTTCTTCTTTAAGAGGCTCCTCTGTCCTCCACTCGTTACCTGTATTAATGGCACCTGTTTGAACTTGTTATCAGTATAAAAGACACCTGTCCACAACCTCAAACAGTCACACTCCAAACTCCACTATGGCCAAGACCAAAGAGCTGTCAAAGGAACCAGAAACAAAATTGTAGACCTGCACCAGGCTGGGAAGACTGAATCTGCAATAGGTAAGCAGCTTGGTTTGAAGAAATCAACTGTGGGAGCAATTATTAGGAAATGGAAGACATACAAGACCACTGATAATCTCCCTTGATCTGGGGCTCCACGCAAGATCTCACCCCATGGGGTCAAAATGATCACAAGAACGGTGAGCAAAAATCGCAGAACCACACAGGGGGACCTAGTGAATGACCTGCAGAGAGCTGGGACCAAAGTAACAAAGCCTACCATCAGTAACACACTACGCCGCCAGGGACTCAAATCCTGCAGTGCCAGACGTGTCCCCCTGCTTAAGTCCAGGCCCGTCTGAAGTTTGCTAGAGTGCATTTGGATGATCCAGAAGAGGATTGGGAGAATGTCATATGGTCAGATGAAACCAAAATATAACTTTTTGGTAAAAACTCAACTCGTCGTGTTTGGAGGACAAAGAATGCTGAGTTGCATCCAAAGAACACCATACCTACTGTGAAGCATGGGGTGGAAACATCATGCTTTGGGGCTGTTTTTCTGCAAAGGGACCAGGACGACTGATCCGTGTAAAGGAAAGAATGAATGGGGCCATGTATCGTGAGATTTTGAGTGAAAACCTCCTTCCATCAGCAAGGGCATTGAAGATGAAACGTGGCTGGGTCTTTCAGCATGACAATGATCCCAAACACACCGCCCGGGCAACGAAGGAGTGGCTTCGTAAGAAGCATTTCAAGGTCCTGGAGTGGCCTAGCCAGTCTCCAGATCTCAACCCCATAGAACATCTTTGGAGGGAGTTGAAAGTCCGTGTTGCCCAGCGACAGCCCCAAAACATCACTGCTCTAGAGGAGATCTGCATGGAGGAATGGGCCAAAATACCAGCAACAGTGTGTGAAAACCTTGTGAAGACTTACATAAAACATTTGACCTGTGTCATTGCCAACAAAGGGTATATAACAAAGTATTGAGAAACTTTTGTTATTGACCAAATACTTATTTTCCACCATAATTTGCAAATAAATTCATTAAAAATCCTACAATGTGATTTTCTGGATTTTTTTTTCTCGTTTTGTCTGTCATAGTTGACGTGTACCTATGATGAAAATTACAGGCCTCTCTCATCTTTTTAAGTGGGAGAACTTGCACAATTGGTGGCTGACTAAAGACTTTTTTTCCCCACTGTAAGCCCAGACACGCAGTGAGTCTTCTCACTGTAGCCGATGTGTGTTAGCCTAGCTACCCTGGTTGATGTAGCCATGATGCATATATGCATTCAGCTTGTGGTGTTTTGTGTGTTTTTTTAATGTTGATCTTTACAGTGAAAGACCCAATACAGAGAACAGATATTCCTTGGCAATGGTTTGCATACACATATGCCTCACCTACAACAAGTGGGGAGTATGGAATCCTGTAGAAGAGGGTTAAAAGATTTGCTCTTCACATGTTCTTGAATGCTGTGGAAATGTCTCATTGAAAAATGTGTCCTCCTTGTAAACGACATGTATGACTCATGGGTAGAGCTGGGTCGATAAACCGAATATTATCGACACGGACAATACCAATCACTTATCGCAGGCATTTTGCTGATATCGTTTATTATGATAAGTAGCCTATACTAGAGAAATGTGAAGTTTTGAAATGAAATAAGTTTGCTAACATGGGTGATTGTTAATGGGACAATTGATGGCTACAACCATCAAACTAGTAGTAGTAGTTTAAAGGATCATAAAAAAAAAACTGTGGTTGACATTAATGTTATAAACGTATCGTTCTATTTATCGTTATTGCATCAGGCAATTTATTGCAATATGGATTTTTGTCCATATCGCCCAGCTCTTCTCATTGAGTTTATGCAATTTATTCTCTGCTTTCTGTTAATCACAGGTATAGCCTATGTTATTGTCTTACATTATATAATTTCTTCATATTTCACCACCTACTACATTCAGTGGCACTTAACTCCAATCTGACAGCTCTGCAGCCACTGTGGAGTTCCTGGGAATTGTTCCAAGATTCTGATTGGCTGAGCTAAAGAGTGACACAGGTGCTACTCATTTTGCAAGCAATCACCCTGCTATCATAAACGGGTGTATGAGGAGAAGCTTTCCTTTCAGATGAGCTACCATTGTTTTGGCTGCCAATTTTATGGTTATAACTTGCACTCCAGTTTGACAAGAAACCAAAAACTAAATTTTAAGCCTCCAAATATGCAAGGGGCTTCTGCCTGTCATGATATCAGTGAGCTACAATACAAGATGTAGACAGGTAATTGCTTCATTTCACCTTTGTCATCAGTACTGTTTTAGATTAATTGCAGTATATGGTACAATATTGACTGAAATTAATTGTGGCTCCATTACTATTTATATGGCTGTGCTTTGTCAGAGAGGAAGAGGCAAAGCGAGAGGGATAACTGGGCCCAAAATATGTCTTCTTCAGCAGGTGGTATTTTTTTGCTGTTTTGACTTCGCTGTTTTGACCAAGCGAGGAGTTTTTGTATGAAGGTCAATGGGAGAGTGTTGAATTTGGTTAACAAAAAATGTAATGGCTTATTTGCTAAGTGTGACTTATTTGATCGAATATAAGTTTCGTAATGCTTAGGTTGTTACTAGTGTACTGTTATAAGTAGGACCGTGACATCCCGGCAACTTTGAGAAAAAACACTTTATATCGGAGTTATGCATGTGAACAACAGGCATATCTGCCCTCTCATTGGCTAGAATGGTCCCACACTATCTTGCTTCCCGGCCTTCCATCTTTGAAGACATTTCTTTAATTGTTAGAGTGGCCACTTGAGTATCTGGTCAATATAATGGATAATCTGTGGCTTTGTCCAGTTTTTGGATATTCCTGCATCATATATAAATAAACACAATTTAACATGAACAAGTATAAGTGATAAGTTATAAGACGTTACTACACTAACTTGGAAGTGTGTACTTTGTGACTAACAGCTCTGTGCTGTCTATCATAAAACAGGCAGAAAAACCATCAGCTCCCTGGAGAAAATGTAGTGTGTGTTCATGCACTCATGTTGACGCGTACATAAGTGTGTATGTGTGCACTTGCATAGTGTATGAGTGACCTGTCCAGTGCTTCTTAAAGCAGATCAAACGCTTTCACAGAGCACGCTCCTAATTGAGTTCTGAGCAGCAGTGTGGGACGCACTGGGTTGTGTGTGTGTGAGTGTGTGTGTGCGTGTCATTGAATCTATGGGCAGAACGCTCGCCTGTCCTCAAATGTCAGCTTTCTTCTCCGGATCCGCTCCTCACCACGAATTTAAGCCAGAGCCCTTCCCCTTCATTCTTCAGGGGGGTTGTTATGAGTGTGTGAAAGGGAGAGGAAGGCTGTTTGATCTGACAAGCCTGAATTTAATTGACTGGGTTGGGGCTAGAGAGGGCAGAGAGAGAGAGAGATGGATTCTGTCTTTGCCCCCCTATTCATCCTTTGTGTTGTGAATAAAGTGGAGTACAAAGGCAGGTTGGAAGAAACATACCTTGGGAGAGAAGTGGCATCTGCTGCTCAGGGCCACAGAGGGACGGTGTCTGGGCCAGCAAGTAGCACAGGACAGAAGAGCACAGATGGAGACTGGACCTTCGAGGCAGCTAGCAGCACTCTCTGTAGGCCTATGGGTACACCTCTTAGTCAACTGTGGGTTCAGACTAAGGGCATACAAGGGAATGTGTGAAGTGGTCATGACTTGTGTTCAGTTCAGAATGTGCATATCCTAGTTGTGATAAGGACCTTAAAGCCACCCTTGCTTGCATGGTGTGGACTTGTCTCTCTCTCTTGTCTGGTAATAAAGAGCACCCTCAAGGCACAGCCCCCACTACCACAACATGGAGTACATCGTTAATAAGATGTTTGCCTCCAGAAAAAGTTATATGAAAATACATTTAGAGAGCTTGGGACTATAAGGTTCTATCTACAAAAAGATGATTCTGAGATAAATTGGCTTTAAAGTTCCGAACCCTCATTGGATTGAATGGTGTCAGCATTATTTATATTGTGTTCTTTTGAATTTAATAATGAAATGGGGTATTTAGAGCGTTTCCCAAACTCAGTCTTGGGGCCCCCTGGGTGCACATTTAGTTTTTTGCCCTAGCACTACACAGCTGATTCAAATAATCAAAGCTTGATGATGAGTTGGTTATTTGAATCAGCTGTGTAGTGCTAGGGCAAAAATCTAAACGTGCAGGAGTTTGGGAAACCCTGATTTAGAGTACTATATAGGTAGAGAACGTTGAACAGAACAAGGATATGTCAATAACTCATTTTTGACAAAAATGCTGATAAAACCTTATAGTCCCAAGCTCTCGATTTTAAGAATACATAGTTATACCAGCTCCAGCAATGCCTGGCATCTCTGTGGATGTAATATATATATATATATATATATTTAATGTATTTGTCACGTGCCGAATACAACTGGTGTAGACTTTACCGTGAAATTCTTCCCAACAATACAGAATTTATAGTAGTAACACCTGAGGAATAAAATACACAACAATGGAGCTATATACAGGGAGTACCAGTACCAGATCAATGTGCAGAGTTACGAAGTATTTGAGATAGATATGTACATGAAGGCAGGGTAAAGTGATTAGGTATCAGGATAGTAAATAATAAGAGTAAAATAAAGAACAGGTCAGCAGCAGCAAATGATCAGTGTGTGTGTATGTGTGTTTGTGTTGTGTCGGTCTGCGCGTGTGTGTGTGTATATAGCATATATGAATGTGTGTGGGTTTTGTGTGGGAGTGTCAATGTAGTGTGTGTGAGTGAGTGTGTATATGGTTTGTATATGTAGTCTAGTGAGTGTGCGTAGGGTCAGTGCAAGATAGTTTCAGTTTCAAGATAATTTCAGTGCATATGAACATTTGTTCTCCTTGACAAGCCCTGCTAGTGTTTCCCTCCCTCCCTGGTGTTACTGGGATAGTAGGAGGGTAGGGAAATAACGTGTCAGTGTTGTGCTGGGGGCATGGCTCCTTTCCTCTTTCCACTATGCCTCCCTCCCTGCCACAGTGTCAAGCAAACTGCATAAGAGATGGGAACAGGTTCTACAGTGCCTTGCAAAAGTATTCAACCCCCTTGGTGTTTTTCCTATTTTGTTGCATTACAACCTGTAATTTAAATTGATTTTTATTTGGATTTCATGTAATGTACATACACAAAATAGTTGGTGAAGTGAAATTAAAAAAAGAACTTGTTAAAAAAATATCTAAAAAATAAATAACGGAAAAGTGGTGCGTGCATATGTATTCACCCCCTTTGCTATGAAGCCCGTAAATAAGATCTGGTGCAACCAATTACCGTCAGAAGTCACATAATTAGTTAAATAAAGTCCACCTGTGTGCAATCTAAGTGTCACATGATCTGTCACATGATCTCAGTACATATACACCTGTTCTGAAAGGCCCCAGAGTCTGCAACTCCACTAAGCAAGGGGCACCACCAAGCAAGCGGCACCATGAAGACCAAGGAGCTCTCCAAACAGGTCAGGGACAAAGTTGTGGAGAAGTACAGATCAGGGTTGGGTTATAAAAAAATATCAGAAACTTTGAACATCCCACGGAACACCATTAAATCCATTATTAAAAAATTGAAAGAATATGGCACCACAACAAACCTGCCAAGAGAGGGCCGCAAGGAGGACCAGGCAAGGAGGGCATTAATCAGAGAGGCAACAAAGAGACCAAAGATAACCCTGAAGGAGCTGCAAAGCTCCACAGCGGAGATTGGAGTATATGTCCATAGGACCACTTTAAGCCGTACACTCCACAAAGCTGGGCTTTATGGAAGAGTGGCCAGAAAAAAGCCATTGCTTAAAGAAACAAATAAGCAAACACGTTTGGTGTTCGCCAAAAGGCATGTGGGAGACTCCCCAAACATATGGAAGAAGGTACTCTGGTCAGATGAGACTAAAATTGAGCTTTTTGGCCATCAAGGAAAACGCTATGTCTGGTGCAAACCCAACACCTCTCATCACCCCGAGAACACCATCCCCACAGTGAAGCATGGTGGTGGAAGCATCATGCTGTGGGGATGTTTTTCATCAGCAGGGACTGGGAAACTGGGGAAGGAATGATGGATGGCGCTAAATACAGGGAATTTCTTGAGAGAAAACTGTTTCAGTCTTCCAGAGATTTGAGACTGGGACGGAGGTTCACCTTCCAGCAAGACAATGACCCTAAGCATACTGCTAAATCAACACTCAAGTGGTTTAAGGGGAAACATTTAAATGTCTTGGAATGGCCTAGTCAAAGCCCAGACATCAATCCAATTGAGAATCTGTGGTATGACTTAAAGATTGCTGTACACGAGCGGAACCCATCCAACTTGAAGGAGCTGGAGCAGTTTTTCCTTGAAGAATGGGCAAAAGTCCCAGTAGCTAGACGTGCCAAGCTTATAGAGACATACCCCAAGAGACTTGCAGCTATAATTGCTGCAAAAGGTGGCTCTACAAAGTATTGACTTTGGTGAGGTGAATAGTTATGCACGCTCAAGTAAAAAAAAAAATCTTATTTCTTGTTTATTTAAAAAATAAAATAATTGCATCTTCAAAGTGGTAGGCATGTTGTGTAAATCAAATGATACAACCCCACAAAAAATCTATTTTAATTCCAGGTTGTAAGGCAACAAAATATGAAAAATGCCAAGGGGGGTGAATACTTGTACAAGCCACTGTAGCTCTACACACTTTTACATCTTATTTTAACGGCATGGTGAGGGAGGCAGGGAGGGAGCGAGCGGTGCTGTGACTGTGAGTAGCAACAACGCAGGGTCGCTACTCACAGTCACAATGTAGCAGGTGATTTTGACAGAGTCAGGCACAGAAGGGTAAATCACAGAATAAATGGTTTATTCGGCAAATACAGCGGTATGCAGCAATGTGTAGAACTCTACAGTGCGGTATAACGGCGCATTGGAGAATACAAAGCACACGGGTGAATATCCCGGCGATACAATACATATAAAGCTCCACCGAGCTATCGTCACCTCCACAATAAACGATCACACACAAAGACATGGGGGGCAGAGGGAATACAGGTACGGATGAGGGGATATGAACCAGGTGTGTGTAAAAAACAAGACAAAACAAATGGAATGATGAGATGAGGAGCGGCAGTGGCTAGAAGGCCGGTGACGACGAGCGCCGAAGCCTGCCCGACACCGGCCTCGGGGACGGCCAGGAGGACGTGGAGCCGGGCGAGCCGGATGGCGATGGTGGAAATCACGCAACAGGGAGGGATAGAGGACATCCCTCACCGGGACCCAGCATCGCTCTTCCGGACCGTACCCCTCCCACTCCACGAGGTACTGAAGGCCCCCCACCCGACGCCTCGAATCCAGGATGGAACGGACGGAGTACGCCGGGGCCCCCTCGCCGGGACCTCCTGCACCTCAGACTCCTGGAGCGGACCAGCCACCACCGGCCTGAGGAGAGACACGTGAAACGAGGGGTTAATACGGTAATCAGGAAGGAGTAGTAACCTATACGTAACCTCGTTTACTCTCCTCAGGACTTTGAACGGGCCCACAAACTGCTGGCTCAGCCTCCGGCAGGGCAGGCGGAGGGGCAGGTTCCGGGTCGAGAGCCAGACCCGACTACCCGGTACAAAGACTGGAGCCTCACTGTGGTGGCTGTCAGCGCTGTCCTTCTGGCGACACGGCACGCTGGAGGTGGATGTGGGCAGCGTTCCACGTCTCCTCCGCGCGCCGAAACCAGTCATCCACCGCAGGAGCATCAGTCTGGCTCTAATGCCACGGTGCCAGGACCGGCTGATAACCTAAAACACATTGAAATGGAGATAGGTTAGTGGAGGAGTGGCGGAGAGAGTTCTGGGCATATTCGGCCCATGGCAAGAACACCTACCACTCCCCCGGCTGGTCCTGACAGTAGGACCGCAGGAACCTACCCACATCCTGATTCACCCGTTCCACCCATTAGATTCGGGGTGAAACCCAGAGGCAGAGAAAGGAGGCGGCAGGCTTTATTTTTTATTGTATTATTTTTATTTTTAGGGGGTAGATCAGCTTTAATATTGCAGATAGATTGTAACTTCCATCAATGTAATTGTCTGCATCACTTCCAATCGCCCATATGTTTTTTTATGTATACATACATACACATACATACAGTGGGGAGAACAAGTATTTGATACACTGCCGATTTTGCAGGTTTTCCTACTTACAAATCACATTTTATGATTTTTAAGTAATTAATTTGCATTTTATTGCATGACGTAAGTATTTGATACATCAGAAAAGCAGAACTTAATATTTGGTACAAAAACCTTTGTTTGCAATTACAGAGATCATACGTTTCCTGTAGCTCTTGACCAGGTTTGCACACACTGCAGCAGGGATTTTGGCCCACTCCTCCATACAGACCTTCTCCAGATCCTTCAGGTTTCGGGGCTGTCGCTGGGCAATATGGACTTTCAGCTCCCTCCAAAGATTTTTTATTGGGTTCAGGTCTGGAGACTGGCTAGGCCACTCCAGGACCTTGAGATGCTTCTTACGGAGCCACTCCTTAGTTGCCCTGGGGGACTTACTGAGGGAAGGAGGTTGTTGGCCAAGATCTTGCGATACATGGCCCCATCCATCCTCCCCTCAATACGGTGCAGTCGTCCTGTCCCCTTTGCAGAAAAGCATCCCCAAAGAATGATGTTTCCACCTCCATGCTTCACGGTTGGGATGGTGTTCTTGGGGTTGTACTCCTCCTTCTTCTTCCTCCAAACACGGCGAGTGGAGTTTGAGCAGGGGGACCTTGCGTGCGCTGCAGGATTTTAATCCATGACGGCGTAGTGTGTTACTAATGGTTTTCTTTGAGACTGTGGTCCCAGCTCTCTTCAGGTCATTGACCAGGTCCTGCCGTGTAGTTCTGGGCTGATCCCTCACCTTCCTCATGATCATTGATGCCCCACGAGGTGAGATCAGCATGGAGCCCCAGACCGAGGGTGATTGACCGTCATCTTGAACTTCTTCCATTTTCTAATAATTGCGCCAACAGTTGTTGCCTTCTCACCAAGCTGCTTGCCTATTGTCCTGTAGCCCATCCCAGCCTTGTGCGGGTCTACAATTTTAACCCTGATGTCCTTACACAGCTCTCTGGTCTTGGCCATTGTGGAGAGGTTGGAGTCTGTTTGATTGAGTGTGTGGACAGGTGTCTTTTATACAGGTAACGAGTTCAAACAGGTGCAGTTAATACAGGTAATGAGTGGAGAACAGGAGGGCTTCTTAAAGAAAAACTAACAGGTCTGCGAGAGCCGGAATTCTTACTGGTTGGTAGGTGATCAAATACTTATGTCATGCAATAAAATGCAAATGAATTACTTAAAAATCATACAATATGATTTTCTGGATTTTGTTTTAGATTCCGTCTCTCACAGTTGAAGTGTACCTATGATAAAAATTACAGACCTCTACATGCTTTGTAAGTAGGAAAACCTGCAAAATCGGCAGTGTATCAAATACTTGTTCTCCCCACTGTATATAGCCTAATCTTCATGACCAATGTTCAAACTTAGACGTCAAACAGTATCGAGGTTCTGGTCTAATGCTTCTAAAAATGTTAGGCCTAACCATGTTCATGGAGCTCTCAACTAGCCTTACACCTCACAGATTAGGGTGGTTTTTCTGTTGGGGTCTCTTCCTGCCGCCTCGCGACCTCGCTGTGGGGACGGGGCGTGGAGCTTGCATTTCCATCTCGAACCCTCAGGGAGCGAGTGGGGAAAAGGACACAGTCTGAACATGTATTTTTAGATTTTTATCATAGGTTCTCCAAAACTTAATTAGCCTACACGAGATAGATGTGATGTTTTCCCATGCCATGAAATTCAGATGGAAGATACATTTTCTTAACCATCTCTTTTGTTCCTTCTCTCTATCTGTTTTTGAATCTTCCCATCTATCTTCCCATTTATAATATCTGTCACTCACAATCTCTCTAAGCTCTTTTAAGTCTTCTCCTTCCAGCTAGTTAATACAAGTTACCTCCCTTCCACGTACAGTGAGGGAAAAAAGTATTTGATCCCCTACTGATTTTGTACGTTTGCCCACTGACAAAGACATGGTCAGTCTATAATTTTAATGGTAGGTTTATTTGAACAGTGAGAGACAGAATAACAACAACAAAATCCAGAAAAACGCATGTCAACATTTTTATAAATTGATTAGCATTTTAATGAGGGAAATAAGTATTTGACCCCTCTGCAAAACATGGCTTAGTACTTGGTGGCAAAACCCTTGTTGAAAATCACAGAGGTCAGACGTTTCTTGTAGTTGGCCACCAGGTTTGCACACATCTCAGGAGGGATTTTGTTCCACTCCTCTTTGCAGATCTTCTCCAAGTTATTAAGGTTTCGAGGCTGACGTTTGGCAACTCGAACCTTGAACTCCCATATTTTCTATGGGATTAAGGTCTGGAGACAGGCTAGGCCACTCCAGGACCTTAATGTGCTTCTTCTTGAGCCACTCCTTTGTTGTTTTGGGTCATTGTCATGCTGGAATACCCATCCACGACCCATTTTCAATGCCCTGGCTGAGGGAAGGAGATTCTCACCCAAGATTTGACGGTACATGGCCCCGTCCATCGTCCCTTTGATGCAGTGAAGTTGTCCTGTCCCCTTAGCAGAAAAACACCCCCAAAGCATAATGTTTCCACCTCCATGTTTGACGGTGGGGATGGTGTTCTTGGGGTCATAGGCAGCATTCCTCCTCCTCCAAACACGGCGAGTTGAGTTGATGCCAAAGAGCTTGATTTTGGTCTCATCTGACCACAACACTTTCACCCAGTTCTCCTCTGAATCATTCAGATTGTCACGCCCTGGCTCTGGGGACACTTGTATTTTTTTTTTTAGCCAAGGTGTGCGTTTCATTTGTTTGTCTAGTAGTCGTAGTTCTATGTTGGCCAGAGTGGTTCCCAATCAGAGGCAACGAGTGTCAGCTGTTGCTGGTTGTCTCTGATTGGGAACCATATTTAGACAAGCTGTTTTCCCACAGTGGTTGTGGGATCTTGTTCCAGTGTGGTTTGTGTTAAACCGTAGACGTCACGTTATCGTTTGTTGTTTTGTTCGTATATTCATTAAAATAAAGTATGTTCACCTTCAACGCTGCGCCTTGGTCCTCCTCTGTTCCCGACGAGCGTGATACAGATGTTCATTGGCAAACTTCAGATGGCCCTATATATGTGCTTTCTTGAGCAGGGGGACCTTGCGGGCGCTGCAGGATTTCAGTCCTTCACAGCGTAGTGTGTTACCAATTGATTTCTTGGTGACTATGGTCCCAGCTGCCTTGAGATCATTGACAAGATCCTTCTGTGTAGTTCTGGGCTGATTTCTCACTGTTCTCATAATCATTGCAACTCCACGAGGTGAGATCTTGCATGGAGCCCCAGGCCGAGGGAGATTGACAGTTATTTAGTGTTTCTTCCATTTGCGAATAATCGCACCAACTGTTGTCACCTTCTCACCAAGCTGCTTGGCGATGGTCTTGTAGCCCATTCCAGCCTTGTGTAGGTCTACAATCTTGTCCCTGACATTCTTGGAGAGCTCTTTGGTCTTGGCCATGGTGGAGAGTTTGGAATCTGATTGATTGATTGCTTCTGTGGACAGGTGTCTTTTATACAGGTAACAAACTAATATTAGGAGCACTCCCTTTAAGAGTGTGCTCCTAATCTCAGCTCGTTACCTGTATAAAAGACACCTGGGAGCCAGAAATCTTTCTGATTGAGAGGGGGTCAAATGCTTATTTCCCTCATTAAAATGCAAATCAATTTATAACATTTTTGACATGTGTTTTTCTGGATTTTGTTGTTGTTATTCTGTCTCTCAATGTTCAAATAAACCTACCATTAAAATTATAGACTGATCATTTCTTTGTCAGTGGGCAAACGTACAAAATCAGCAGGGGATCAAATACTTTTTTCCCTCACTGTATGTTTCCCTGCCAACTATTTTTCTCTCGATCTGTCTCTCTCTCTCTCTCTCTCTCGCGCGCGCTCTCTCGTTCTCTTTCCTTATTTAGGACCACCCATCTTCCTCACCACTCTGCAGGGCCTTGCAGAAGAGCCAAACCACACACAATAAAGTATGCCTCAACACCGTTGAATACACACCTTTAGCAGTTACAGTATGTTATGAAATGGAGACAGCCATGTTCCCTACTGTACAGATGATGCCTGTCCAGAGGCTTGTTCCAGTTCTGGGGAGGTAAAGGGTGGTAAAGGTGTCCTTTACCATGATGTGCATCAGGACTCCTGGGCTTTGTCAATGTCCACCCAGTCAGTGCTTACTGTCCATCTAGCCCTGTCTTACTGTAATGGACATCCAGGGCTATGTTACTGTAATGGACATCCTGGGCTGTGTTACTTGTAATGGACATCCGGGCTGTATTACTTGTAATGGACATCCAGGGCTGTGTTAGGTAATGGACATCCAGGGCTGTGGTAGGTAATGAACATCCAGGGCTATGTTAGGTAATGGACATCTAGGGCTGTGTTACTTGTAATGGACATCACGGGCTGTGTTACTGTAATGGACATCTAGGGCTGTGTTAGGTAATGGACATCCAGGGCTGTGTTAGGTAATGAACATCCAGGGCTGTGTTGCTGTAATGGACATCCAGGGCTGTGTTAGGTAATGGACATCCAGGGCTGTGTTACTGTAATGGACATCTAGGGCTGTGGTAGGTAATGAACATCCAGGGCTATGTTAGGTAATGGACATCTATGGTTGTGTTACTTGTAATGGACATCCAAGGCTGTGTTACTGTAATGGACATCTAGGGCTGTGTTGCTGTAATGGACATCCAGGGAAGTGTTAGGGAATGGACATCTAGGGCTGTGTTAGGTAATGGACATCCAAGGTTGTGTTAGGTAATGAACATCCAGGGCTGTGGTAGGTAATGGACATCCAGGGCTGTGTTTTTATTATTTTTTAAATACTTTTTTTAGGGGGCTGTGTTAGGTAAAGGACATCCAGGGCTGTGGTAGGTAATGGACAACCAGGGCTGTGTTAGCTGATGGACATCCAGGGCTGTGGTAGGTAAAGGACATCCAGGGCTGTGTTAGGTAAAGGACATCCAGGGCTGTGGTAGGTAATGGACATCCAGGGCTGTGTTAGGTGATGGACATCAGGGAGCACTCAGAGCAGAGGTCCACCACATACTGTGGCTCCAGCAGCACACCACAGGTCTAACATGCACCAGCACTAATGTGACCAAACATGATGGGCAAGGTCAGCTGGTGTTGTACAAAAGTCCATTTGAGAAAGGTTTTGTTTTTCCTATTTGAGCTTGATTAAATAGCATATGACAACGTGTATAGATTTCGTTCTGGTTTGTGGACCCAAGCCGGGCACAGCCCAATTTCTATTATGTAGGTTTACTGCCTCTTACAACCTGTTGCATTTCAATCTGTCTGGCTTAGCTGCAGCCAATGACTTTAGGGCTACAGGACATGGACAATCTGGCTATTATATCCTCGTTATTAGAGATTTAACCGTGTTTTTATGTAGTGATCTCTGTCTCACAATCACCTGTTACTATCTTAATCTGTTTCTACTGTCACATGACTGTGTTCTGATCTCACACTCAGAAGCAGACACACTGTCTATTAACTAAACTCTGTGACACCTACAGTACTTACCGGCTTGACAAATATCAATATCAATATTATCGACAATCCAAAACTATTCCTTCCTTGTTTTCCTTTATCGCTGACCTGAAAGATGTAATTTAGTGAAACCGCAGAGCGATCTGGAGAAGCTGGTATAAAATCAAGGCGGATGTGTCTGGCTGTAGCTGGGAGTGTGAGGATGGTCCCAGCAGCATGTCCTGTTGCTGCTGTAGCCTCGCACAATTAGCCCGGAGGACTGCAGATGTACATAGCCAATTAGAGCAGAGCCGGTGCACTTGTCACAAAATCAATGCAGATCTGCCCGCTAATGCGGGTGGCAGCCATGCCTGAGCACCACAGCAGCATTACTGGGAGAGGAGAGCAGAGAAGAGAGAGAAGAGCCAGTCTTCTGCTTTAGCATCATTTTCTCACTTAGCTAGGCTAGGTTGAAGATACCATTGTAGCTAGCGACCTCCACCTAACAATTATTATCAAAAACAAACGTCATTACCGTCACAATAAATTTAAATGGGAGGCAACCGTCATATAATATACAGTGTCTTCAGAAAGTATTCACACCCCTTTACTTTTTCCACATTTTGTTGTGTTACAGCCTGAATTTAAGATGGATTAAATTGAGATTGTGTGTCACTGGCCTACCCACAATATCCCATAATGTCAAAGTGGAATTAGGTTTTTAGACATTTTTACAAATTAATAAAAAATGAAAAGTCAGTTGCCGGAGAGGAAGGAAACTGCTCAGGGATTTCACCATGAGGCCAATGAGTACAGAGTTTAATGGCTGTGATAAGAGAAAACTGAGTATGGATCAATAACATTGTAGTTATTCCACAATCGGCAAGGACTATGGAGTTTTTGTCTACTTTCCAACAGACACTGGGAGACAAATTCACCTTTCAGCAGGACAATAACATAAAACACAAGGCCAAATATACACTGGAGTTGCTTACCAAGACGACATTGAATGTTCCTGAGTGGCCTAGTTATAGTTTTAACTTAAATCAGCTTGAAAATCAATGGCAAGACTTGAAAATGGCTGTCTAGCAATGATCAAAAACCAACTTGACAGAGCTTGAAGAATCTAAAAATGATATTGTGCAAATATTGTGCAATCCAGGTGTGCAAAGCTCTTAGAGACTTACCCAGAAAGACTCACAGCTGTAATCGCTGCCAAAGGTGATTCTAACATGAATTGACTCATGGGTGTGAATACTTATGTAAATGTGATATTTCTATATTTAATTTTCTATACATTTGAAAAAATGTCGAAAAACATGTTTTCACTTTGTCATTATGGAGTATTGTGTGTAGATGGGTGAGAGAAAAAAATATATGTAATCCATTTGGAATTCAGGCTGTAACACAATGAAATGTGGAATATGTCAAGGGGCATGAATGCTTTCTGAAAGCACTGTAATTGGCTTAACAGCCAATGTATATTTTTTAACATTACTATTAAAATAGCACCATTATTTATCATTACCGCATGTCAGAGCCATGAAAAATGTGCGAATGGACTTGAAAGCGGGTGGTATAGCCTACGCTCCAAAATGCAATGTGGTTAGAAAAAAACACAGACATTTTGCCAAAGCAGAGATGAGTGGCCGACACAGAAATGTGCACGGACAGCAGTGGATGCATAAATTCTGTCCTAATGACAATCGCCAAATGTCATTACACTTTTTGGTGTTTTGTGTAATAGATGTCTCTTTCCATTCACCACTGTTTGGAGGCTGGAAATATGTTGCGAGTGGATGAACGTGTCTGGGTAGCCTAGTAAAGGAGCCCTTTGAAGTGATTGTTTGACAATCAGTTAAAAACATGACTGGTTGTGTTCATGCCACAATAAAAGGTAATACAGTGCTTGAAAAAGTATTTATCCCCCTTGGTGTTTTACCTATTTTGTTGCATTACAACCTGTAATTTTAATTGATTTTTATTTGGATTTCATGTAATGGACATACACAAAATAGTCCAAATTGGTGAAGGGAAATGAAAATAATAACTTGTTTCAAAAAATTCTAAAAAATAAATAACGGAAAAGTGGTGCGTGCTTGTGTATTCACCCCCTTTGCTATGAAGCCCCTACATAAGATCTGGTGCAACCAATTACCTTCAGAAGTCACATAAAGTCCACCTGTGTGCAATCTAAGTGTCACATGATCTCAGTATATATACACCTGTTCTGAAAGGCCCCAGAGTCTGCAACACCACTAAGCAAGGGGCACCACCAAGCAAGCAGCACCATGAAGACCAAGGAGCTCTCCAAACAGGTCAGGGACAAAGTTGTGGAGAAGTACAGATCAGGGTTGGGTTATAAAAAATATCAGAAACTTTGAACATCCCATGGAACACCATTAAATCCATTATTAAAAAATTGAGCCGCCCACCAAAACTCACAGACCAGGCAAGGAGGGCATTAATCAGAGAGGCAACAAAGAGACCAAAGATAACCCTGAAGAAGCTGCAAAGCTCCACAGAGGAGATTGGAGTATCTGTCCTTAGGACCACTTTAAGCTGTACACTCCACAGAGCTGGGCTTTACAGAAGAAAAAAGCCATTGCTTAAAGAATAAGCAAACCCGTTTGGTGTTCGCCAAAAGGCATGTGGGAGACTCCCCAAACATATGGAAAGAAGGTACTCTGGTCAGATTAGACTAAAATTGAGCTTTTTGGCCATCAAGGAAAATGTCTGGCGCAAACCCAACACATCTCATCACCCCGAGAACACCATCCCCACAGTGAAGCATGGTGATGGCAGTATCATGCTGTGGGGATGTTTCTCATCGGCAGAGACTGGGAAACTGGTCAGAATTGAAGGAATGATGGATGGCGCTAAATACAGGGAAATTCTTGAGGGAAACCTGTTTCATTCTTCCAAAGATTTGAGACTGGGACGGAGTTTCACCTTCCTGCAGGACAATGACCCAAAGCATACTGCTAAAGCAACACTCGAGTGGTTTAAGGGGAAACATTTAAATGTCTTGGAATGGCCTAGTCAAAGCCCAGACCTCAATCCAATTGAGAATCTGTGGTATGACTTAAAGATTGCTGTACACCAGCGGAACCCATCCAACTTGAAGGAGCTGGAGCAGTTTTGCCTTGAAGAATGGTCAAAAATCCCTGTGGCTAGATGTGCCAAGCTTATAGACATACCCCAAGATACTTGCAGCTGTAATTGCTGCAAAAGGTGGCTCTACAAAGTATTGACTTTGGGGGGGTGAATAGTTATGCACGCTCAAATTTTCTGTTTTTTTGTCTTATTTCTTTTTTGTTTCACGAGAAAAAATATTTTGCATCTTCAAAGTGGTAGGCATGTTGTGTAAATCAATGATACAAACCCTCAAAAAATCAATTTTAATTCCATCTTGTAAGGCAACAAAATAGGAAAAATGCCAAGGGGGGTGAATACTTTTCAAAGCCACTGTATGTAATTCTATGATTAGGCAAGCGCACCACACATAGGAGGTCCCGTACCAGGAAGAAATGAAATCTACTTTCATCCCTGATTATATGTCTTGGTATGGTTGCATAAGACAGAAGGTTACTTAAGGCAAAAACAAAATGAGGGAGGTTGGTTGGGGGGGACGGGTGGGCATATAATTGGAACGTCTAGCAACCCAAAGGACAGCTTTAGCATTTTAGCTAATTAGCTACTTTGCAACGACTTACTACTTTTTAGCTACTTTGCAACTACATAGACTGTTAGCGAACCCTTTCCCTAACCCCTAGCCCTACCTCCTAACCCTAACCCTAACCTTAACCCCTAATCCTAACCCCTAGCCTAGCTAACGTTGTAATTTGTAACATATCATTCCAATTGTAATTCGTTACATATCCTACGAAATGGATTATGGACATCCACAAATTAATACATACCATACGAAACGTAACATATCATACTAATAGTGTCACAGATTTACGTTTACTATATTAGTCCAGGTTGGTCCTGGAACACAAGGCAATTACGGTACCTGGGTAAGATGAGGCTATTGTCCCTTCTGAAGGGACAACCTATTCCTTTAGTGGAACACATTGGCCCTTCAACAGGAAAAACAAATGAGTGAATTCTCCATCCAAGGAGAGGCTATGTGCAGGACCTTGGAGCAGAGTGCTAGAGTTATCTGTTCTCTAGCACAGCATGGTGCAAACCGTTATGCCACTCAGAGGAAAATGCCATGCTCCTCTCTTTAACCTCCTTGGGTTTACTGGCTCTCCTATATCCTAAGCTGTCTCTCTCTCTCTTTTCCCATAACACCAGCTGTTCCGGTATGTATATGTGTGTGTGTGTGTGTGTGTGTGTGTGTGTGTGTGTGTGTGTGTGTGTATGTGTGTGTGTGTGTGTACGTGTGTGTGTTCTCGTGCCAGTAGCTGTCATGTTCTTGCAATGACAATTATTTATACATGCCCCATAGAATAATGACAAGAGATCAGCCATTTGGACCATTATTCACTTTCCATGCTGGCTAAATTGATTCCTATGGAATATTTTATTTACTTACCTGTGGTGATATGAATTATGTAGTCACAGGATACAACAGTATATAAACAAAGCACAGCAAGGGTGAACTTTATAGTTTGCTCTGGGTCGTCTAGTGGAATATGATGAAGAATTTGCTCACAACCAATTATTTCTGGGAATCATTATTTTCGTTAATGCTGTTTACTCTTGAGCCATGTTTTTTCATCCTTCCTCCCCAACTGTTCCCCACTATCCCAATATGCAAATCTAAACTGCAGAATTGGTCTTAAGCCATGGAAACAGACTCTGTTTGTGTTATTGGGCATGGGAGGAAAACCTGTTTGGATATGCCAACCAGGCACTGTGTGTGTGTGTGTGTGTGTGTGTGTGTGTGTGTCAAATACAGAGGTGAAATATCCCACATGTAAAATGTGTTTGTAAGTGCATGTTTTAGCGTGTGTGATTGTAGTGTGCTGCTGTTCGCTAGGCTATATGCTGTGCTGTGTGCCAGTGTGGGTGTGTTTATCTATGTGCTACTGGTGCTGCAGGGCAGAAACATAGAGAGAGGGAGTGAAGGCAGTTTGAACTCAACCTCAGAGGGCCTACAGTCAGAGAGGGAAGGAGGAGGTGGAGGGAGATGGGATCCTCGCGTCTCCTCTCTTCCTATTGTTGTAGCGATGTAACTTTCTGAAGCGGCAGCTGCACAGCCATCTAGGAAGATCAGCAGCAGGTCGAGGCAGTCTTACTCTTCAGAGAGATGATGGTTCTCATCCACACAACTCCCCAGAAAGAAATAGATGGAGGGAAGTGTTGCATGCAAATACAAATCGGTTTACTTCTTCTTTGTTTACTTTGTGTCAATGAGATACCCTAAAAAAAATACCATGTTTGAATATCAAAATTATGTTTTCATGTTGTTTTCCTAAGACCACCCGACCGTATAAATAAATGCTAGAGCAACAATTAATTTTCCATTTACAAATTCTATTTGATTGCGGCTGGTCGATGATAAGCATGCAGCATCAGGGTATTGATTGGGGGATGTTGTGGAGAGAGGGAGTGTATGGAGGGATAATTAGACACTACCTGCTAGCCCAGTAATTACACACATCAGCTGTAACTCAGACTGCAGCTCATTGCATTTCAAACAGTGATGACGTGCCGTGCTCTCCACACCACATTATATTGGATCCAGGTGTGAGTCCCAAATGGCACCGTATCCCCTATATAATGTACTACTTTTGACCAGTCCGCTATTGGCTTTGGTCAAAAGTAGTAGACTATACAGGGAATAGGGTGCGATGTTGGATGTATCCCAGGAAGATCCTGTTTAGTAAGTCCTCCCCTCTCCTCAGAGCGTGAGGATTAAGTGGGGTTGAAGGCTGTCGCTGTAGGATCACCAGGTTCGTTTCTCTCCATGACCCCCAGTAACTATGCCTGCCTGCCTGCCTGGGCATGATTAAAAATGGATCTGGGGCCAGAGTTTCACAGCAGCACCTCAGAGGAGAGGAAAAACACACTGCACTGAAGAAGGAAGGCCTCTGCTCAGGTGATAGATAGAATAACCATGAAAATATTGTCATACATACCCCAACCAGAAGCCATGGATTACAGGAAACATCCGCACTGAGCTAAAGGGTAGAGCTGCCGCTTTCAAGGAACGGGACTCTAACCCGGACGCTTATAAGAAATCCCGCTATGACCTCCGACGAACCATCAAACAGGCAAAGAGTCAATACAGGTCTAAGATTGAATCATACTACACTGGCTCTGACGCTCGTCGGATGTGGCAGGGCTTGAAAACTATTACAGACTACAAAGGGAAGCACAGCCGCGAGCTGCCCAGTGACACAAGCCTACCAGACGAGCTAAACCACTTCTATGCTCGCTTCGAGGCAAGCAACACTGAAGCATGCATGAGAGCACCAGCTGTTCCGGATGACTATGTGATCACGCTCTCCGTAGCCGATGTGAGTAAGACTTTTAAGCAGGTCAACATTCACAAGGCCGCAGGGCCAGACGGATTACCAGGACGTGTACTCCGAGCATGTGCTGACCAACTGGCAAGTGTCTTCACTGACATTTTCAACATGTCCCTGACTGAGTCTGTAATACCAACATGTTTCAAGCAGACCACCATAGTCCCCGTGCCCAAGAACTCTAAGATAACCTGCCTAAATGACTATCGACCCGTAGCACTGACGTCTGTAGCCATGAAGTGCTTTGAAAGACTGGTCATGGCTCACATCAACAGCATAATCCCAGAAACCCTAGACCCACTCCAATTTGCATACCGCCCCAACAGATCCACAGATGATGCAATCTCTATCGCACTCCACACTGCCCTTTCCCACCTGGACAAGAGGAACACCTACGTGAGAATGCTATTCATTGACTACAGCTCAGCATTCAACACCATAGTGCCCTCTAAGCTCATCACTAAGCTAAGGATCCTGGGACTAAACACCTCCCTCTGCAACTGGATCCTGGACTTCCTGACGGGCCGCCCCAGGTGGTAAGGGTAGGTAACAACACATCTGCCACACTGATCCTCAACACGGGGGCCCCTCAGGGGTGCGTGCTCAGTCCCCTCCTGTACTCTCTGTTCACCCATGACTGCATGGCAAGGCACGACTCCAACACCATCATTAAGTTTGCCGACGACACAACAGTGGTAGGCCTGATCACCGACAACGATGAGACAGCCTATAGGGAGGAGGTCAGAGATCTGGCCGTGTGGTGCCAGGACAACAACCTCTCCCTCAACGTGACCAAGACAAAGGAGATGATTGTGGACTACAGGAAAAAAAAAGAGGACTGAGCACGCCCCCATTCTCATCGACGGGGCTGTTGTGGAACAGGTTGAGAGCTTCAAGTTCCTTGGTGTCCACATCACCAACGAACTATCATGGTCCAAACACACCAAGACAGTCGTGAAGAGGGCACGACAAAGCCTATTCCCCCTCAGGAGACTAAAAAGATTTGGCATGGGTCCTCAGATCCTCAAAAAATTCTACAGCTGCACCATCGAGAGCATCCTGACTGGTTGCATCACCGCCTGGTATGGCAACTGCTTGGCCTCTGACCGCAAGGCACTACAGAGGGTAGTGCGTACGGCCCAGTACATCACTGGGGCAAAGCTTCCTGCCATCCAGGACCTCTATACCAGGCGGTGTCAGAGGAAGGCCCTCAAAATTGTCAAAGACTCCAGCCACCCTAGTCATAGACTGTTCTCTCTGCTACCGCACGGCAAGCGGTACCGGAGTGCCAAGTCTAGGTCCAAAAGACTTCTCAACAGCTTCTACCCCCAAGCCATAAGACTCCTGAACAGCTAATCATGGCTACCCTGACTATTTGCACTGCCCCCCCACCCCATCCTTTTTATGCTGCTGCTACTCTGTTAAGTATTTATGCATAGTCACTTTAACTCTACCCACATGTACATATTACCTCAACTACCTCAACTAGCCGGTGCCCCCGCACATTGACTCTGCAACGGTACCCCCCTGTATATATAGCCTCCCTACTGTCACTTTATTTTACTTCTGCTCTTTTTTTCTCAACACTTTTTTTTGTTGTTGTTTTATTCTTACTTTTTTTGTTCAAAATAAATGCACTGTTGGTTAAGGGCTGTAAGTAAGCATTTCACTGTAATGTCTGCACCTGTTGTATTCGGCGCATGTGACCAATACAATTTGATTTGATTTGATTTGATATTGCTGTGCTTCTCTGAGGGCAGGGCTTTGGTGTACAGAAGACAAACACTTGAATTTGGTTTGACCTGACTAAGATGTACTCCTGAGTGGCGCAGTGGTCTAAGGCACTGCATCTCAGTGCTAACTGTGCCACTAGAGATCCTGGTTCGAATCCAGGCTCTGTCGCAGCCGGCCGCGACCGGGAGACTCATGGGCGGCGCACAATTGGCCCAGCGTCGTCCAGGGTAGGGGAGGGAATGGCCGGCAGGGATGTAGCTCAGTTGATAGAGCATGGCGTTTGCAACGCCAGGGTTGTGGGTTCGATTCCCACGGGGGGCCAGTATAAAAAAAAAAATAGATGTATTCACTAACTGTAAGTCGCTCTGGATAAGAGCGTCTGCTAAATGACTAAAATGTAAATCTGGATTGAAACATTGTCATCGAAGGTGGTAATTTTGAGTATACAGTATGCCGACCTCTCTTTTCTTTTCTGACAACCTGGCCATATTCAAGGTTCTGTTCTGTGAAAAATGGCCATGGGTAAAACAGTACTGTATGTGAAGTGCAAGACCCGTGAGACAGAGAGGTGTGTGATTAAAGGCAGGTAAAGGAAAATGGTGTTGCTTGTGGAGAGGAGGAGTGTGTTGTCTGTCTGTCAGGTCTGGGTGTAGGGTGATTCATCGGAGTGGAGAAAGGTCTGTGTGTGTCATTAGCCCCTTGTCTGGTTCCTGTACCCCAGCAGAGTGATGGGCCCCGGGGCTGTACAGTCACAGAAAGGACTGATGTTTTCTTCGACAACTCTCAAATTGATCATAGGTGTTAATTGCCACCATTGATCAGCGGTGGAGCAGATGTGAGACTGCTTCAATAAGCCTGGCTTTCCAGGAGTGAGTAGAGGGAGATGCTGTGGTCTTTAAAGGGGAAATCCACAATTGCTACATTCATTTTTGGACTTAATGATATATACCCATTGACTCTTGAAGAAAATAATGTATTATGCCTTGTGAGTTATGCCTTTTGACTACAGAAGCCAAAATATATGCTTGTTTTACTCTGTTTGTAAACAACATAAATGTAAGCAAACACTGTATAGCATCAAAACATGGTTATAAATATTATTTTGATATCATGGATGGTCAGTCCTTGCATCCATAGCTCTGTCTATGAATTTGAGTGGTTACATTTACATTTTAGTCATTTAGCAGACGCTCTTATCCAGAGCGACTTACAGTTAGTGAATACATATTTTTTTTATACTGGCCCCCCGTGGGAATCGAACCCGCAACCCTGGCGTTGCAAACGCCATGCTCTATCAACTGAGCTACATCCCTGCCGGCCATTCCCTCCCCTACCCTGGACGACGCTGGGCCAATTGTGCGCCGCCCATGAGTCTCCCGGTCGCGGCCGGCTGCGACACAGCCCGGGATCGAACCAGGATCTCTAGTGGCACAGTTAGCACTGCGATGCAGTGCCTTAGACCACTGCGCCACTCTCCAGCCCCATCCCTAAACTTTTTGCCAAAACAGCGGTGGGGTGCCTGCTTTGTTATTGTTTCAACTATGGATTGGCCCTTTAAGAAACAGTAATAAAGTCCCTCTGTAAATCACATTCCAGCCAACGTATATGCCAAGGTGCACTTTAACCGACAGCCATTTTAGCCCAGGAAGGGGAAATCTGATTTATGACACGTAACTCGTTCCTCTCAGAATATTACAAATAAGCTTTTCTGCAAATTACTGATCATGATAATAGACAGCCAGGTTTAGCTTATTATTTTCAGCTATGCAGCAGAGCAAACCTAAGTTAAGGTCAAACAACAGAATTGCTTCCCCTACCTGCAGGTGGTGATGTGGCCTTTGGCTAGTTAGGTCGTAGCATTTTAGTATGCCACCTGGTTAGCATGGAGAGAGCTGGCGGAGGTATGCCACAGTTCTTAGGAGATTCTCAGGCTAAATAAATAAACAGAATAAAAGGGCTGAAGAAAGAAAGGGGCTAATGCAGAAGTAGCTATTATTAGCTTTGTGATTGATTGGGGAGACATGGACTGAGTGAGAGGAGAGAGGGAGAAAGGTAGGGGGAGGTAGCTAGCAGGTAGTGTGGCTTTTGGTAACGTCTCTTCTGTTAATTATCATGTCCCCCTGTGATATACTTCCCCCCTCGGCTCCCTCTCTTTCTCACTGCTTTTAATTAAATCCACACAACGGTGACAGAGAGTCAATTAAAAGCTATGCAACAGACACAGATCATCATCATAGACTATAATAATAATATATATTTGGAGCATTCCACTTCTTTTACCGTATGTAGGGTTGCAAAGTTTCCGGTAATTTACCAACGTTACCGGAATCTTCAGTAATTTTGATAATTAACAGAAAATCTATGGAAATCTATTGTAACTTTGGTAATTTATACTTGAACAAAAAAACTAAAAATATATTCATATATAGTATTCATTTATTATATCTGTGTCCATATTGTCCATGAGTTTCTAGTAGATAGACCATATGGTTCAAGAGAAAATAGTCTAATTAATGAAAAAAGCATCTAATCAACAATGGCATTATTTTCAATTAACTCTGCAACTCTCCCAACTATTGACTGTGTTCACAACTGCCACCAGTTTGCCACCAAAACATTGACAACAAATACATGTTGATAGTAAAATAAATAAAAGTGTGTAAAATAAATATAAAGGATATTTCATGCTGAAACCCTCATACAGTGCATTCGGAAAGTATTCAGACCCCTAGAGTTTTTCCACATTTTGTTACGTTAAAGCCTTATTCTAAAATGGATTAAATATAATTTTTTCTCAGCAATCTACATACAATACGCCATAATGACAAAGCGAAAACAGGTTTTTAGAAATTGTGCTAATTTGTTAAAAATAAAAAACAGAAATACCTTATTTACATAAGTATTCAGACCGTTTGCTATGAGACTCAAAATTGAGCTCAGGTGCATCCTGTTTCCATTGATCATCCTTGAGATGTTTCTACAACTTGATTGGAGTCCACCTGTAATACATTCATTTGATTGGACATGATTTGGAAAGGCACACACCTGTGCAGTTGACAGTGCATGTCAGAGCAAAAACCAAGCTATGAGGTCGAAGGAATTGTCCGTAGAGCTTCGAGACAGGATTGTGTCGAGGCACAGATCTGGGGAAGGGTACCCAAAAATGTCTGCAGCATTGAAGGTCCCCAAGAAAACAGTGGCCTCCATCATTCTTAAATTGAAGAAGTTTGGAACCACCAAGACTCTTCCTAGAGCTGGCCGCCCAGCCAAACTGAGCAATCGGGGGAGAAGGGCCTTGGTCAGGGAGGTGACCAAGAACCCAATGGTCACTCTGACAGAGCTCTATAGTTCCTCTGGAGATGGGAGAACCTTCCAGAAGGACAACCATCTCTGCAGCACTCCACCAATCAGGCCTTTATGGTAGAGTGGCCAGATGGAAGCCACTCCTCAGTAAAAGGCACATGACAGCCCGCTTGGAGTTTGCCAAAAGGCACCTAAAGACTCTCAGACCATGAGAAACAAAATCCTCTGGTCTGATGAAACCAAAATTGAACTCTTTAGCCTGAATGCCAAGCATCACGTCTGGAGGAAAGCTGGCACCATCCCTACAGTGAAGCATGGTGGTGGCAGCATCATGCTGTGGGGATATTTTTCAGCGGCAGGGACTGGGAGACTAGTCAGGATCGAGGCAAAGATGGAAGGAGCAAAGTGCAGAGAGATCCTTGTTGAAAACCAGCTCCAGAGCGCTCAGGACCTCAGGCTGGGGCGAAGGTTCACCTTCCAACAGAACAGCTACCCTAAGCACACAGCTAAGACAATGCAGGAGTGGCTTCGGGACAAGTCTCTGAATGTCCTTGAGTGGCCCAGCCAGAGCCCGGACTTGAACCCGATCGAACATCTCAGGAGAGACCTGAAAATAGCATTGCAGTAACACTCCCCATCCAACCTGACAGAGCTTGAGAGGATCTGCAGAGAAGAATGGGAGAAACTCCCCAAATACAGGTGTGCCAAGCTGGTAGCGTCATACCCAAGAAGACTCGAGGCTGTAATCGCTGCCAAAGGTGCTTCAACAAAGTACTGAGTAAAGGGTCTGAATACTTATGTAAATGTGATATTTCAGTTTATTATTATTTTTTATATACAGTGCCTTCGGAAAGTATTCAGATCCCTTGACTTTTTCCACATTTTGTTACGTTACAGTCTTATTCTAAAATTGATTAAATAGTTTTTCCCCCCCTCATCAATCTACACACAATACCCCATAATGACAAAGCAAAAACTTTTTTTTAGAAATTTTTGGAAATGTATTAACAAAACAACAACTGAAGTATCACATTTGCTTTGTCATTATGGGGTATTGTGTGTAGATTGATGAGGGAAAAAACAATTTAATCCATTTTAGAATAAGGCTGTAACGTAACAAAATGTGTTAAAAGTCAAGGGGTCTGAATACTTTCTGAATGCACTGTATGAAACACCAATGGTATTCACTAAGTTGATGGTTTATATTTAGGATAATGTTTTACAGCTTTTTAAAATAATGTCATATATTTTACATCTGAAATAAGGCCACACAGAGGGCCAAAGATGATTACAGACACCTGTGATACTCTAAAGTACCCAAAAGGGCCACTTTAGATTACATCAAATCCTTGAAAGATTCCAAAATTCAGGTAGTTTACTGGTAAACTTAAAACGTTTCCAGTAATATACCCCCGCTTTGCAACCTTAACCGTATGTACAGTGCCTTCAGAAAGTATTCACACCCTTTTACTTTTTCCACATTTTGTTGTGTTACAGCCGGAATTCAAAATTGATTAAATTGAGATTTTTTTTATCACTGGTCTACCCCACAATGTCAAAGTAAAAATATGTTTTTTGACATTTTTACTAATTAATTAAAAATGAAAAGCTGAAATGTCTTGAGTCAATAAGTATTCAACCCCTTTGTTATGGCAAGCCTAAATAAGTTCAGGAGCAAAAATGTGCTTAAGTCACATAATAAGTTGCATGGGCTCACTCTGTGCGCAATAATAGTGTTTAACATGATTTTATAATTACTTCCTCATCTCTTTACCCCACACATACAGTTATTTGTAAGGTCCCTCAGTCAAGCAGTGAATTTCAAACACATATTCAACCACAAAGACCAGGGAGGTTTTCCATTGCCTCGCAAAGAAGGCCAAATTGGTAGAATAAAATAAAAAAAGCAGACATTGAATATCCCTGAGCATTGTGAAGTTATTAATTAAAGTTTGGATGGTGTATCAATACACCTAGTCATACAAAGATACAGGCGTCCTTCCCAACTCAGTTGCCGGAGAGGAAGGAAACCACAGGGATTTCACCATGAGGCCAATGGTGACTTTAAAACAGTTATAGAGTTTAATGGCTGTGATAGGAGGAAACTGAGGATGGATCAACAACATTGTAGTTACTCCACAATACTAACCTAATTGACAGAGCGAAAAGAAGGACGCCTTTACAGAATAAAAATTTTCAAAAACAAAAGTAATACTGCAAAACGTTTGACAAAGCAATTAACTCATTGTCCTGAATACAAGGTGTTATGTTAAGGGCAAATCCAATACAGCACATTACTGAGTACCACTCTCCATATATTCAAGCATAGTGGTTGCTGCATCATGTTATGGGTATGCTTGTAATTGTTAAGGACTGGGGAAGTTTTCAGGATAAAATAGAAACGGAATGTAGCTAAGCACAGGCAAAATCCTAGAGGAAAACCTGGTCAGTCTGCTTTCCACCAGACACTGGGAGATTAATTCACCTTTCAGCAGGAAAATAACCTAAAACACAAGGCCAAATCTACACTGGAGTTGCTTACCAAGAAGACAGTGAATGTTCCTGAGTGGCCGAGTCACAGTTTTGACTTAAATCTGCTTGAAAATCTATGTCAAGACTTGAAATTGGTTGTCTAGCAATGATCAACAACCAATTTGACAGAGCTTGAAGAATTTTGAGAAGAATAATGGGCAAACATTGTACAATCATAACAAATAAATATAAATCCTAATTTTAGTAATTTAGCAGACACTCTTACCCAGAGCTACTTACAGTTAGTGCGTTCTTAAGATAGCTAGGTGGGACAACCACATATCACACACAGGCATATAGAAAGTACATTTTTCCTCAATAACATAGTGTCGTGACGTGACTTTCATTAATATGGCGACTGTTATTTATCGAATCAACTAACTATGTTTAATTGTGACTCAATTAAATTAATCATGTAACAATTAACTCATTAGGAATTTGGGGCACCACGGAAGAAGTTGTTTAACGAGTTACCATCTCCCGAATTAAACTCCTAGAAGATATACTGTATATGTTATATATCGATAACAGTCACTTATAATATTTACCTTTTATCATTCTCATTCTTAATGTCGAATAATCCTTGAACCTGCAAGAACCCTAACCTTATTGATGAATCAGCAATACACAAATTGGCTCAATTATTTATTTACTAACTAACTAAATAATAACACAATACAAACACACACACACACATAGGTTATTGATTACTAACGTAATACAATGAAAACAGGTCCCTAGTGGACTGGACTAACAATAGCATGAATGCTTGGAACGGAGTGATAGAGAATCAAACTATTGTTGATACTTTGTTAACTACACTCACGGAAATACAAATGTTTAGCACCCGCTCATTCGGATTAGAAATGCAACATGTATTTACGTGTAGCTGTCCTCGATAGTTGAGTTGATGATGTAGGACTGTGGTTTGCCCACCAGAGATCCCAATGTCCTTGGTAGAGTTTCCGGTCGTAGTGGGATTGTAATGGATACTTCAGCGTACCCTGTAGTTCGTAGAGTTGATCTGTTAGAATAGATACTTCAGATGTACCAGCGGTTGTCTGAGAGGGATTGTCTTTCCCAACTTGTGTCTTTAGTGAAAGTTCTCTAGACGACTATACATGCCAGCTGCAGACTGAAATGATAAGGTCTAGTGCGTTGTCTTCTTCTTCACCTCGTGTAGAGGTTGAGAGTTTCAGAGTTTCACCATTTTGCCATATTCAGCTCGCACTGCATATCGGCTGGTCTGTAGAGTTTAACCATTTTGTAACGTTTAGCTCACGCTTCACGTCTGCTGGTCTGTAGAGTGTCAACCATTTTAACCTCTTAAGGATCTGACCCTTTTTTTCAATTTTTGCCCAAAATGACATAACCAAATCTAACTGCCTGTAGCTCAGGACATGATACCATTTGAAAGGAAACACTTTGAAGTTTGTGGAAATGTGAAATTAATGTAGGAGAATTACACATTAGATCTGGTAAAAGATAATACAAACAAAAAAACATGCGTTTTCTATTTATTTTTCTACATCTTTAAAATGCAAGAGAAAGGCCAGAATATAATATTGCAGTTTAGGTGCAATTGAGATTTTGCAGTGTGTGTGCAAAGTTTCAGATTGATCCAGTGAAGCATTGCAATACTGGACTATTTTGTATCAAGTCTGCCCAAATGTGCCAAATTGGTCAATTGATACATTTTCAAGTACATAACTATAGAGAACATACAAAAATGATATGGTAATACAAAATGTAAGTTTACACACTCCCAAGAATGTCATACATGATGGATCATTAGCTTATACACTAACTTTCACACATCTAGATGGCCGGGCGGGGTGGGTGTGGAGCCAGAGACAGCAGTAGTTCAAACTGTAGAACTCAGTTCCTACATTCAAATATAAAAATTGATTTTATCAAACAAAACTATGCTACATTTTATCTCTGGGACCCTTAGGATGACAAATCAGAGCAAAATTACTGAATGTAAGTACATTATTTACCTTCAGAGGTGAATGTATCAAACCAGTTGCCGTGATACATTTTTTGTTGTTGTGCACTCTCCTCAAACAATAGCATGGTATTTTTTCACTGTAATAGCTACTGTAAATTGGACAGTGCAGTTAGATTAACAAGAATTTAAGCTTTCTGCCCATATAAGACATGTCTATGTCCTGGAAAGTTTGCTGTTACTTACAACAGTCATGCTAATCACATTAGCACACGTTAGCTCAACCGTCCCGTATACAGGACACCGATCCCATAGAGGTTAAGCCGTGGGGCTTCCTGGTCTTCTTGGTCTAACCATTTTAAGCCGTGTAGCTTCAGCTTCACGCTTCCTGGTCTAATAGAAATTCAACCATTTACAACATCCGGCTTATACCGAAATCTGCTTGGTCTGAGGTGACTTTCGTCAGGAGGGGTTTTATACTTGAGTAGAAAAGGGGGCGTTTCATCATGTGTGTGCTCATCTGGGCGTGGCCACTGACTGAGAACAAGTCAATATGGAAAACAATAATCTCATCTAGAACACTAAAATCACATTGTTATCTTCACAAAAGTATTATTATACTTAATCATTCATTTTATACAACAATTAGATGCAAACCGCATAACTGGGAAGTGTACACCCCCAGAGATACAGTTATGTTATTCCACCATCTTTAATGACATCACAACATAGTAACGAATTCAACATGATTGTTCTTTAAGTAACCGACCATTTCCCACATTCTTTGTGGTAGAAATATTGTTTCATTATCCACTTTTGGATGTTGGAGTTTTGGCGGGAAGAATATATGTGTTAACAAAGGGGTCCTTTCTCCCAATACTTCATGGCAAGGAAGAGAAAGTCTGCACGGTATTTACGACCAGTCATAAAACTGGCCCCCAGGAGAGGGGGTGTTCAAACCTTTGCCTAGCCGGCATCTTTGATCCTCAGCCCATGAGGGCAAGTCATGACAATAGCTATCAGTAGAGTCAAGCTAGAGGGGGGGGTGGAGGGGGGTCGAGGTGAGGAGGAGGATTATTTAAGATACTGTTTGAAGAGGTAAGGTTTCATATGTTTTTGAGATATCTGCCTGGCACTTCACCACCTGGGTGTCAGAAGGCGGGAAGGAGAAAAGTAGTTGAGTGTCATCCGCATAGGAGAGACCATGTGAAGATATAACGGAGCCGAGTGACTTGGTGTATAGAGAGAAGAGGAGAGGGCCTAGAACCGAGCCCTGGGGGACACCAGTAGTGAGAGTACGTGGTGCAGAAACAGATCCTCTCAACATCACCTGGTAGGAGCGGCCTGCCAGGTAGGATGCAGAGTGTGCATAGCCTGAGACGCCCAGCCCTGAGAGGGTGGAGAGGAGGATCTCATGATTCACAGTGTCGAAGGCAGCGGATAGATCTAGGAGGAGACCTTTGGCAGTGTGGAGAACCTCAGTGACACTCCAGGTGTGCAAAGCTCTTATAGACTTACCCAGAAAGACTCACAGCTGTAATCATTGCCAAAGGTGATGCTAACATGTATTGATTCAGGGGTGTGAATACTTATGTAAATGAGAGATTTCTGTATTTCATTTTCAATAGATTTGCTAACATTTCTAAAAAATATATATAATTTTGTCTTTATGGGGTATTGTGTGTAGATGGGTTAGAAATAAAAATCTATTTATTCAATTTTTAATTCAGGCTGTAACACAACTAAATGTGGAATAAGTCAAGGGTTATGAATACTTTCTGAAGGCACTGTATTATAAGGCTTTGAGATGAATCAACAAGCAGCTCTGTTCTGTTCTGATGCATGAATAATAAATTAGTAAATCTCACACTGTGCTTTGGGAGCTTTGGGAGTGTGTTGATGTTGTTTATAATCACGATTGTTGTGGTGCCATGTACACTGAGTGTACAAAACATTATGCTCTTTCAATTATATAGACTGACCAGGTGAATCCAGGTGAAAGCTATGATCCCTTATTGATGTCACCTGTTAAATCCACTTCAATCAGTGTAGATGTAGGGGAAGAGACAGGTTAAATAAGGATTTTTAAGCCTTGAGACATGGATTGTGTATGTGTGCCATTCAGAGGGTGAATGGGCAAGACGAAAGATTGAAGTGCCTTTGAACGGGGTATGGTAGTAGGTGCCAGGCACACCGGTTTGTGTCAAGAAGTGCAACGCTGCTGGATTTTTCACGCTCAACAGTTTCCCGTGTGTATCAAGAATGAGGGGGTGGGTGCAACTCAATATTAGGAAGTTGTTCTTGCGGCCTCAGTATATGTATAGCTTACGTACGTAGTTTATTAATAGGCCCCCAGTATTAAGCTCATTCTCTGTTGTGAACTTGTAGCCAGCACACTCCCTCTCTCATTTACCCCTTCCTTTCCCCTTCCTGTCCCCTTTGTATCTCTCCTCCAAACATGTTGTCATGGCCTCAGTCATCCCTTATTTTCTCGCTCGGCTGTTCCCTCTGTCGTTTTTTTGCCGTCTTACGCTCCCTCAAGCCCTCTCTCCTCCTTCTCTCACCCCTACCATCTGTTGTCTCCTGTCTTTTTATCTCCTCCACTCCCTCAATCCATCCCCATTTTGTTCCCTCTAAGAAGAGCGATTCACTTTCTTATGTTGCCTATCTCTTCCCCTCTCTATCTCTTCCTCTCTCTCTCTCTCTCTCTCTCTCTCTCTCTCTCTCTCTCTCTCTTCTTCTCTCTCTCTCTCTCTCTCTCTCTCTCTCTCTCTCTCTCTCTCTCTCATTTTCTCAGTTCACTCATCATTGGTTCATCCCGTATTCAAATGCTTGAGTAATGTTTTGGCTCAAGCTTCAGTGAAATATGTTTGGATTGGTGACCTACCTGCTTTACTCAGAGGATTTTCTCAACAGAACTATGTTGGTTCTGACTGTATGCTGCTCACTCCTGGATTCCACTGCAACAAGACATTTACAATAGGCTCCCGCCTTTGAAGTGCCTCACAAATAAGTGGGTTAAATTAGATGAGAGTACGTGGTGCTCCTGAGTGGCGCAGTGGTCTAAGGCACTGCATCGCAGTGCTAACTGTGCCACTAGAGATCCTGGTTCGATTCCAGGCTCTGTCGCAGCCGGCCGCGACCGGGAGACTCATGGGCGGCGCACAATTGGCCCAGGGTAGGGGAGGGAATGGCCGGCAGGGATGTTGCTCAGTTGATAGAGCATGGCGTTTGCAACGCCAGGGTTGTGGGTTTGATTCCCACGGGGGGCCAGTATAAAAATATATATGTATTCACTAACTGTAAGTCGCTCTGGATAAGAGCGTCTGCTAAATGACTAAAATGTAAATGTAAATGTAGAGTATCTGTGAGTGAAATACTAATTTATCCCAAATTTGAGAAAAACCGAATCATGTAAAACTCAAGTCAAAAACACTGAAAAGTCTTGTTGGTTATGACCCTTACAGTGAGGGAAAAAAGTATTTGATCCCCTGCTGATGTTGTACGTTTTCCCACTGACAAAGACATGATCAGTCTATAATTTTAATGGTACGTTTATTTGAATAGTGAGAGACAGAATATCAACAAAAAAATCCAGAAAAACGCATGTCAAAAATGTTATAAATTGATTTGCATTTTAATGAGGGAAATAAGTATTTGACCCCTCTGCAAAACATGACTTAGTACTTGGTGGCAAAACCCTTGTTGGCAATCAGAGGTCAGACGTTTCTTGTAGTTGGCCACCAGGTTTGCACACATCTCAGGAGGGATTTTTGTCCCACTCCTCTTTGCAGATTTTCTCCAAGTCATTAAGGTTTTGAGGCTGACGTTTGGCAACTCGAACCTTCAGCTCCCTCCACATATTTTCTATGGGATTAAGGTCTGGAGACTGGCTAGGCCACTCCAGACCTTAAAGCTTCTTCTTGAGCCACTCCTTTGTTGCCTTGGCCGTGTGTTTTGGGTCATTGTCATGCTGGAATACCCATCCACGACCCATTTTCAATGCCCTGGCTGAGGGAAGGAGGTTCTCACCCAAGATTTGACGGTACATGTCCCCGTCCATTGTCCCTTTGATGCGGTGAAGTTGTCCTGTCCCTTTAGCAGAAAAACACCCCCAAAGCATAATGTTTCCACCTCCATGTTTGACGGTGGGGATGGTGTTCTTGGGATCATAGGCAGCATTCCTCCTCCTCCAAACACGGCGAGTTGAGTTGATGCCAAAGAGCCCCATTTTGGTCTCATCTGACCACAACACTTTCACCCAGTTCTCCTCTGAATCATTCAGATGTTCATTGGCAAACTTCAGACGGGCATTTATATGTGCTTTCTTGAGCAGGGGGACCTTGCGGGCGCTGCAGGATTTCAGTCCTTCACGGCGTAGTGTGTTGCCAATTGTTTTCTTGGTGACTATGGTCCCAGCTGCCTTGAGATCATTGACAAGATCCTCCCGTTTAGTTCTGGGCTGATTCCTCACCGTTCTCATGATCATTGCAACTCCACGAGGTGAGATCTTGCATGGAGCCCCAGGCCGAGGGAGATTTACAGTTATTTTGTGTTTCTTCCATTTGCGAATAATCGCACCAACTGTTGTCACCTTCTCACCAAACTGCTTGGCGATGGTCTTGTAGCCCATTCCAGCCTTGTGTAGGTCTACAATCTTGTCCCTGACATCCTTGGAGAGCTCTTTGGTCTTGGCCATGGTGGAGAGTTTGGAATCTGATTGATTGATTGCTTCTGTGGACAGGTGTCTTTTATACAGGTAACAAGCTGAGATTAGGAGCACTCCCTTTAAGAGTGTGCTCCTAATCTCAGCTTCATACCTGTATAAAAGACACCTGGGAGCCAGAAATCTTTCTCATTGAGAGGGGGGTCAAATACTTATTTCCCTCATTAAAATGCAAATCAATTTATAACATTTTTGACATGCGTTTTTCTGGATTTTTTGTTTGTTATTCTGTCTCTCACTGTTCAAATAAACCTACCATTAAAATTATAGACGGATCATTTCTTTGTCAGTGGGCAAACGTACAAAATCAGCAGGGGTGTGACGATCCCGGCTGTCTGAGTCGGGTCCTGTCTGGTGACTAGTGTTCCTGCTCGTATTCTCCAGTTTCCCGAGGGTTCGGGAACGCTCCGGGAGCGCTCTGGTTTTCCGCACCTGCATCCCATCAGCAATCTGCACACCTGGTCCTGATCATCACCCTTCTTAGGCTCTGGGCCAACATCCAGTTCCTGCCGGATCGTTAGCCATGAACAGTATGTTTGTCAGCGTATCAGCCTTTGAGTTCTAGCGTTAGTTTTGTTGTTTTGCACCTTGTTGATTTGCTGTGTACTCACCTCCGTTTTGTTCTGTCTGCAGTCTCTCACCCGGAACCTTCACCCAACCTCTGCCTGATGGTCGGCGGCTGCCGAGCCAGTACCGGACCAACCACTGCACCCTCAACAACCCATCCACGCCACCCGCTCTGTTCCCTGGATTATTCAGCTTCACTCGGACTCTATAAATAAACACTCACCTTTGTCTCACGTACCGTGTCCTGGTCTGCTTCTGGGTTCTGGCTTAGTTAACCGTGACAGAACGATCCGGCCAGTAATGAACCCAGCGGACCTGGACTCTGTTCGCCATGCTATTACCCAGCAGGAGAAGATGTTGGGCTATCATAGCACGGTACTACAGGAGATCGCGTTGTCAGTTCGAACCTTTCTACCGGTCTGACGGAGGTCCAGAACCAACGCAAGTGTCCGGTGGAGGATCCACTACCGGTTTCACCCATCTCGCCTGCCGCTTCTGAAGCTGTGTCCATCCGTGAGCCCAAGGTTCCGACGCCGGATGAGTATGAGGGAGAGCTGGGAAGATGCCGTTCCTTCCTTATGCAGTGTGGACTAGTGTTCGATCTACAGCCCTACTCTTATGCCACAGACAAGGCTAGGATAGCCTTTGTGATTGAGTTGCTGCGTGGTCGAGCGCTGGAGTGGGCTTCAGCCGTTTGGGGAACGACAGGATCCCTGCATGGCTTCATACCAGGGGTTCACGGCCGAGATGAGGAAGCTCTTCGACCATTCCGTCCGAGGGAGGGACGCAGCTAGGCGCCTGTTTTCGCTTCGCCAAGGAACTCGCAGCGTGGCCGACTTCGTGATCGAGTTCAAGACGTTGGCTGTGGAGAGTGGGTGGAACGCAGGAGTCTCTGCAAGCGGCCTTTTACCAGGGTCTGTCGGAGCAGCTCAAGGATGAGTTGATCTCCTATCCGGAGCCTAGTGACCTGGACAGCTTGGTAGCTTTGTCTATTCGGGTGGATAATCGAGTCCGAGAGCGAAGGAGGGAGAAGCAATGGGTTCCGTCCAACCGATCAGCTTCTCAGTTCCCAGTCGGGTCGGGTGGTGGACCAGAACACGTCGATCATTTTCCTCCACAATGGATTAGTGGAGAGGTCCTCTCTCCCGATTCTGAACCCATGCAAGTGGGGCGGCACGGGTTAACCAAGGAGGAGCGTCAACAGAGACGTCAGACCAACTGCTGCCTCTACTGTGGTAGCTCGGGACATTACATCTCCACCTGTTCCCGGCGGTCGTCAAACTGCCCGGCTCGCTAAAGTTGGGAGGACTTTTAGCGAGCCAGTTTCAACCTCTCAGTACCTCTGTCAGACCCCGTTTCCCGGCTACCCTTGTGAACAGGAATCAGAGCTTAGCGCTTAACGCTTTTATCGATTCAGGTGCCGATGGAAGCTTTCTTGATGCCGAGTTGGTGGAACAGCTGGGGCTTTCCAAGGAGCAATTGCCGGAAGCCATTGAAGCGACCACTCTGAACGGCAGTAGTCTGGCACGTATCACGATGAGGACTGAACCGGTTAAGATGCGGTTGTCGGGGAATCATTCTGAGATGATTTCATTCTTCATTCTGCCGTCTTCCCATGTTCCTCTGGTCCTTGGATACCCCTGGCTGAAGGAACACAATCCCACGTTCGATTGGGTGACGGGCAAGGTAACGAGTTGGAGCCTTGATTGTCATGCTAACTGTCTCAAGACTGCCTGCCCCCATTCGGTTCCCAGTCAGGTGATTGAGGCTAAACCCCCAGATTTGTCCCTGGTTCCCGAGACATATCACGATTTGGGGGAAGTTTTCAGTAAGCAGAAGGCTCTGTCACTCCCTCCCCACCGACCCTATGATTGTGCCATCAACCTGGTCCCTGGAGCTGTCTACCCCAAGGGAAGGTTATACAGTATCTCCCCGACCTGAACGTGAGGCGTTGGAGACCTACATCAAGGAGTCCCTAGCTGCTGGTCTCGTTCGCCCTCGTCATCACCCCTGGGGGCAGGATTCTTCTTTGTGGGTAAGAAGGATGGCTCTCTTCGACCGTGTATTGATTATCGGGGGTTGAATGACATCACGATCAAGAACAAGTATCCCCTGCCCTTGATGAGTTCTGCCTTCGACTCCTTACAGGGTGCTACGGTGTTCACCAAGCTAGACCTACGCAATGCGTATCACCTGGTCCGGATCAGAGAGGGGGACGAGTGGTTGACGGGTTTCAATACACCGATGGGTCACTTCGAGTATCAGGTGATGCCGTTTGGACTGACCAATGCTCCAGCGGTATTCCAGAGTATGGTGAACGACGTCCTGAGAGATATGATCGGTCTCTTTGTGTTTGTTTACCTGGATGACATTCTGATCTTCTCGAAGGAACCTTCCGACCACGTCCAGCATGTCCGGCAGGTGCTGCAGCGATTGTTGGAGAATCGCCTGTTCGTGAAGGCCGAGAAGTGCGAGTTTCACGCCCACACGACATCCTTTCTCGGGTACATCATCTCCAGGGGTGAGATTAGGATGGACCAGGAGAAGGTTAGAGCGGTTCTGGAATGGGCCCAGCCCGGTACGAGATTGCAGCTCCAGAGATTTTTGGGGTTTGCGAATTTCTACCGCAGATTCATCCGGGATTACAGCCGTGTGGCCGCTCCGTTAACTGCCTTGACTTCCAGCATCAGGACCTTCAAGTGGAATCCGGAGGCGGATCGAGCGTTCTGGATTTGAAGAGGCGATTCACCAACGCACCGATTCTCTCTCAACCGGACACGGCCCGTCAGTTCGTCGTTGAAGTGGGACGCGTCTGATGTGGGAGTTGGCGCCATCCTGTCGCAGCGATGCTCCACGGACAGTAAACTCCATCCCTGCGCCTACTACTCTCGTCGCCTTTCGCCTGCGGAGAGGAATTACGATGTGGGTAACCGGGAGCTTCTCGCGGTGAAACTTGCCTTGGAGGAGTGGCGCCACTGGTTGGAGGGGGCGGAGCAACCGTTTATTGTCTGGACGGACCACAAGAATCTTGCTTACGTGCAATCGGCTAAACGTCTCAACTCCCGTCAGGCCAGGTGGGCGTTGTTTTTCGGACGATTCAAGTTTGCCCTGGACGTTCCGACCTGGATCTAAGAACGGCAAGGCGGACGCCTTGTCCCGGATGTTCTCCAAGACGGAGGAGAGTGGGTCCAAGACCGAGACAATCCTCCCCCGGAACTGCGTCGTGGGAGCAGTTATGTGGAAGATTGAGGAGGAGGTGCTGGCGGCCCTTCGGACTCAGCCCGGTCCCCGTAACGGTCCACCCGGTCGGTTGTTTGTGCCTGAGTCGGTTCGTCCTGCTGTCCTCAAATGGTCCCACGCAAGCAAGATGGCTTGTCACCCTGGCGTGGCTCGGACTATGGCGTTTCTTCGCAGACGTTTTTGGTGGCCTGCCATGGCCGAGGATACTCGGGGTTTTGTTGCTGCCTGTCCAGTGTGTGCGCAGAATAAGAGTACCAATCGGCCCAGCTCTGGACTACTTCACCCCCCTTCCTATTCCCCGCGACCATGGTCGCATCTGGCCCTGGACTTCGTCACGGGGTTGCCCGCCTCTGAGGGGAACACGGTCGTTCTGACTATCGTGGACAGATTCAGCAAGTTCGCCCACTTTGTGCCAATTGCCAAGCTTCCCTCTGCCTCGGAGACGTCCGAGATCCTGGTTAGGGAGGTTTTCAGGGTCCACGGTTTGCCCAGTGATATCGTTTCCGACCGTGGCCCTCAGTTTACCTCTGCTGTCTGGAAGTCCTTCTGTTTGGCCATTGGAGCTACGGTCAGTCTCACATCTGGTTTTCACCCCCAATCCAATGGTCAGGCGGAGAGAGCCAACCAGAAGATGGAATCAACGCTACGCTGTCTGGTCTCTTCCAACCCCACCTCCTGGGTTTCTCAGTTGCCTTGGGTTGAGTATGCCCACAATACTCTTCCTACATCTGCCACTGGGATGTCTCCCTTCCAGTGCCTGTATGGCTACCAACCTCCCCTGTTTCCTTCTCAGGAGAAGGAGCTCTCAGTGCCTTCTGTTCAGGCCCATATTCGGCGTTGCCACCGGACCTGGCATCGGGCCAGAAAGGCACTCCTTAGAGTTTCGGACCGGTATCAGCTCCAGGCGAATCGTCGCCGGATTCCCGCTCCCACCTATACCATCGGAGATAGGGTTTGGTTGGCCACACGGGATCTTCCGTTACGGACTGAGTCTAGGAAGTTGTTACCGAAGTTCATTGGTCCGTTTGTGGTGGAGAAGGTGATCAATCCAGTGGCAGTTCGACTCAAACTACCGGGGACGCTCAGAGTCCATCCCACCTTTCATGTCTCCTGCCTCAAGCCTGTCTTCCTCAGTCCTCTGTTGCCTCCTCCGCCTCCTCCTCCTCCTCCTCGGATGATCGGAGGTGGTCCTGCCTACACGGTGCGTCGCATCATGGATTCCAGACGGCGGGGCCGGGGTTTCCAGTATCTCGTGGACTGGGAGGGGTATGGCCCTGAGGAGAGGAGTTGGATTCCGCGGCGACAGGTCCTAGACGCAGACCTCATCAGTGACTTCTACCGCCTCCATCCTGGCGCTCCGGGAAGTCCGCCCGGTGGCGTTCGCCGGAGGGGGGTACTGTGACGATCCCGGCTGTCTGAGTCGGGTCCTGTCTGGTGACTAGTGTTCCTGCTCGTATTCTCCAGTTTCCCGAGGGTTCGGGAACGCTCCGGGGAGCGCTCTGGTTTTCCGCACCTGCATCCCATCAGCAATCTGCACACCTGGTCCTGATCATCACCCTTCTTAGGCTCTGGGCCAACATCCAGTTCCTGCCGGATCGTTAGCCATGAACAGTATGTTTGTCAGCGTATCAGCCTTTGAGTTCTAGCGTTAGTTTTGTTGTTTTGCACCTTGTTGATTTGCTGTGTACTCACCTCCGTTTTGTTCTGTCTGCAGTCTCTCACCCGGAACCTTCACCCAACCTCTGCCTGATGGTCGGCGGCTGCCGAGCCAGTACCGGACCAACCACTGCACCCTCAACAACCCATCCACGCCACCCGCTCTGTTCCCTGGATTATTCAGCTTCACTCGGACTCTATAAATAAACACTCACCTTTGTCTCACGTACCGTGTCCTGGTCTGCTTCTGGGTTCTGGCTTAGTTAACCGTGACAAGGGGATCAAATACTTTTTTCCCTCACTGTATACAAAGGGTGGTTTGGAATTCCCATTGTTAGAGCCTCTCCTGCCCATGATATATGAGACAACATACACATGGCCACATTCATATACAGTGGCATCGTTTATGTCGTTACCTAGCAACGCACTACCACTACTACTTTTACAACTACTAGTCTTAGCACCTGTAACTCCTCATGGATGATTTTAAAGTTACCTTTGATTTGTTTTATCCACTAACGTTTAATGAATGGTGCCAACAAGAAGAGAAGGAGGATATTAAAGAAATGAAACAAGAAGAAGAGCAAGTGGACCAGCAACCTGAGCCTAGCGTTAACATTAGACATGCAGAAATCAGTAACGTTAGTGCTGTTATAGATGACATAGAAAAGGAGAGAAATGAAGAAGCTAGCTACATCAAGACAAACCAACTGGGCAGTGAAGTGCTTTCTGGAATGGCTGTCAGAAATGGGTATAAACATCGATCTGGCAACTGTTTCAAAACCGGTAATATTCTCCGGAGTTTCTACACCACCTACTGAATAAGGTGTGGTTTGATTTGCAGTTGCAGGAAATCGCGAACTGAATCCAGACTCATTTGTAATGAAATAAGACAAAAATGAAGAAACCAAGAACCACAGAAATCCACTGGAAAGAGACAGAGAATCGTTGTGGCTGCATGTATGAGAACCTAGCGGAACGAGCTCTGCGCTGTGGAAATGTGCAATTCATAAATAAATAGCTGTCGATGCTGTGACCACCCGAAAAAATGATTCATTGTGGTTTCTATTCTGATCTGCTGTATCAATGTCTTCACTACAATGTTTCAGCACTGTTTTCAGATCCATGGACAGCGCCCCTATACAATGTTTAGATCTGACATTCAATTTTCCTATGCATAGACCAGAGGTGCACTGTTTTCAGATCCATGGGAAGCGTCCCTAGAAACCAAGGTTCTGGAACTATCAACCAGCGCTTGGATAGTTTTGCTTTACATGGCAGTCAATACGAATAGAACTAACGACCAGAGAACACCTAAAATGTCACTTGACAACCAGTGTTAGTGAATCTAGTATCACGTTATGTTGAAAAATGGATGGTTTGCGAAAGAATCTTGATGTTTAATGCTGGTAACCCGTTGTATAAAAGCAGTAATACACTCAAGTCCATGTGTTATGACATTTTTATCTTGGCTGTGATGGTCTACTCAGCTTCACCTCGTGGCTATGACCACATCACAGCCATGATAAAAATGTCATAACACATAGCCTCTCGTGTATTATTGCTTAAATGTATCCTGTATAGCATACTTATGGCATAGGCATACATTTGGACTATCCTTGTTTTTAGGGCAGCAGTAGATTCAGATTAGTGTGATTGGTTAATGGGGTGTTGTGTCTGGCTCTCTGAGCACGCTACTAAATGTGTAACCAATGATTGCCCTAGTGAAGTGAGCAGTAATATGGAATGGCTTATGTAGCTGTAAACTGCTTAATTGTCAGTGTCATTTCCTAATGAGTCGGGACGATTTGCAATGATCCTGTTAGTTAAGGAAATGGTGGCATCGTTTGTCAGCATGGGTTTATTCTCTGTGCACCCTTATCGCTCCATGATGCCTCTACTGAGAAGGACTGCTAAGTGGAGTTGAGTTTATAGTGAATGTCTGCATGGCTTCAACTGTTTGAAGGAATGCCAAGTTCCACACAGTGACTACTGTATATGTGGTAAAGGTAATATTATAACCAAGCCTGCAAATCAAATTCACAGTATAGCTCCCTAGAGTGTACAGTATTTGATGGAATAATATTGATGATACAGTATGCCAAAAAAAAAAAAAAAAGGAGTATTGTCTCAGTTCCAGGGAGAAGATCAGAAGAACACATTCTCTCCCGAACACATTCACCTGTCATGCAGTTAGTACCGAGGGGGCTTGGTGGGCTTGCAGAACTATAGCCTACGTGGTTGGAGAGCTCAATGACTGTCCATCTTATGCACTTATAGTATTGAGGTATGTTAATAGAGACAGGTGTGTGTGTGTGTGTGTGTGTGTGTGTGTGTGTGTGTGTGTGTGTGTGTGTGTGAGAGAGAGAGAAAGAGAGGGATAGGACAGGAGAGAGAGAGAGGACAGAGAGGGAAAAAGAGAGAAATGACATGAGAGAGGGGCTTGATGGAGCTAGAGCCCAATGCTATTAGATGCCAAAGCTACTCATCAATTTAAATGTAATTCCGCAGCCATCCTCAACGATGCATATTTTTCCCCTTTTTCGTTTAACAGAATATATATATATATATATATATATATATATATATATACAAATAAATTACACACTTACATGTGGATCAATTTCCATCATGGTGAGAGAGGTAGAGAAGAGGAAATAAAATGGATGTTCTAAAGTTCCATTAATAATAATAACCCTGAATATCTACAGATTCACTGTGACACACTCATAAATACCCTTCGTGCCCTTTAAATGATTTATTGAACTGCAGTGTATTATACCGAGATATGTGTTCCACTGACTCTGTACAGAACTCTGCATGTAGGTCTACAGTAGTCTGTGTTTCTTTTTGTATTTTTGGTCAATACATGTCACTTACTGTAATGCTTTGGGCCTGCTTTCTTTGGTCAATTTCTCTCAAATAAAATCAATTTCTTATTGATGTGTGTGTTGCATATGTATATAAAGCCAAGCGTTGAGCCAGGGAGATGTCTCTATTTGTAGAAAACAGCCAGTGTCTGATGAGGGGAGACAGATTGCAAAGTAGTGCACATACTGAGGGGAAAACTGAGGAAAAATACAAACTTGCTGACAGAGCCAATTTCAGCTTTAAATGAATAATAAAGAGATAGACAAGGGAGGATCAAGCCTGACTACCACCATCTCCAGGGCCTACTGCACAACCTTGTGTAAGCCAGTGTCTGAATACTAAATAAACACAGTCAACCAGTCATCTTTAACATACGAAGATATAGATTTTAATATCTTTATAAACATTTTATACTGTTGTTCTTTGATAACGACTTATTGAACCATTCAGTCATGGCAAAGACAGGAGATAGATGGGGAACAGTAGGAGGGGGAACTGAATTGTGCATTATTTTATCGGATAAAGGGGTTGAGAGGATGTAACAAAAAAAGGAAATAAAAAATGTTCCTTTTAGTAAACAAAAACAATGAAACGGTAAATGAATTTAAAGAAAGATTCTCCCCTCATCAGGGGAGCAGAAACCCTGTTTTCATTGTTGATGATGTCATTAATATTGTTATTCTCGTAATAAATGATTAATATTAGAACTCCAGTTAGTTAGTCCTCTTGTTGTCTTTGTTAATGGTACAGTTCACATCATTATTATTACAAACATCGTCAACTTATTGTCGTATTTTCCGGAGGCACAAAAGCTCCAGTAGTCCAGGGGGACAGTAGTCCAGCAGTAGTCTGTCCGTTTGTCTGTCCATCGTCCTGTTAAACCCCCTGCTACTTTAGAAGTGATTGTCTTTCTCTTGGTTCCCCACATCCATTGAAAAGAACAGCAGTCATTGTAGAGAGAGACATTTTAGCAGTTCTATTATTTCCAAGAGAGCGGTCCACATTTTGCCATGCTCGATTCAAAATGTTTTTACTCTTATAATCTTTTATTCATTACAGAAGTCATTTAAGGTACACATATTGTTTTGTTTCTTCTCTAGTCTTGTTGGGCAGTTGTTTTCCTTTGATGTCCAATGATTAGGAAAATATCAATGTTCTTCAATTCTCAATGAGGAAGGGATGCCCTCACTGAAGAGTGTTCTGTTCAGCGAAGCCCAAAGCCTCACTGGGAAACTGAAAATACCCAATCTGACCCTTAACCCCTAAGGCTCCGGCCCCAGGCCGTAACCCTGTACCCTGTATAGGGCTCCATCTCTAGGTCCTCTTTACGTCTAGGCAAAATCAAACAAACAACTGAGACAAGAAATAGACAGATCCATCAATATTCACAGCTTTCTTCTCCTGGGGGACACACACTGATTTTTGAAGGAGATGGGAGTCGACCACAGTCCCACTTACCTCCATACAGATAATTAGCAGCTTGGGTATATTAGCTTAATATGTTGTAGCACATGTAGAAAATGAAATGGAGCAGGTAGAAAGACAGGACATTTAGACTCAGGAATCAATAAAGCAGGACGTAAATACTGTAGAAATACTGTAAAGTAGGCAGAAGATACCTAGATATGTAGCTCGGGGTCAATGATACCTGGACATGGAGCAGAAGTTACCTAGCTATCCTACTGTAGCTGGAGCTGACCGGTCTGTGTGTGTGCTGCACTTTGCAGTGCTGTTTCTGTAGTTTTCCATTACTTCTGCTAAGAAGTGAGCGTTGCACATTCCTGTTCTGATATGGAATTATGATTTATGACCGGGCAGCTTCCTGCTTATCTCCCTGTTGATGAGCAATACCGCCTCGGATATCTCGGCCCAATTCTATGCAGCAGTTATTGGCAATGAATGTAATAAAAAAACAGTTGGTAAATAATATGAAACACAAGATAGGGCTAGACTTCTCTGTGTGTGATGGTTTCTTTCACCACATCATCTGTTTTCTATTTCACCCCCTCAATAAGGATTTACAAACTGTGAACTGATCATTAAAGCTGGCTTTCCTTAGAGTCTATCTGTCTCATAGCTAAATTGCTGCATTTCAACATCTCTTTCTTTTCCCAAAAAGTTTGGTTGTCTGCGCTCCAGTAGAGTCGAAGACAGAACTCAGACAGAAAGAGATCAAGACAACAGGAAATGAGAACATAATGGCAACAGTGGCAGTGCAAGCGTGTTCTGTGTTTTCCTTTCGTCTTTCCTCACTCCCCGTTCCACACACAGTGTCGTGAGTCTTTTCACATTTGATGTTGATGTTTGAAAGTCTTATTTCAGAGTCTAAACAGCAAAGCTCCCTACACAATGTTTTACACACACAACCACACACACACACAAAGTACACACACACACAAAGTATACACACACACACAGGCCTTGGTGTGCAGGAGCTAGAGCAGGTCTGAGGACTGCACTGTTGTTGTTTAGCCAGTATATATCCCCTCCTCTAGGTCAGCGGAGAATATGGGCAATGGTCACGGGCAACAAAGCTCCCAGTATGGCGTTGAGATGTACTAAGGGCTGGGAGAACATGGCCCTATTGGTGGCTTGTTGCACCCCACTAGGTGGGCGAACAGTGGTCCGGGGAGGGCACTTATTCTTCCTCCGCGTGACGGTAGCATCCGGAGACGTGTGGTCATATTTGCCCCCTTCAAAATCAGGTGAGGAATATTCCTTATCGGCCATCTCCTTTAAGGTATGCACCTCGTTCTGCCCCTTCCCCTTGCCTCCCCTGACACGCTGGCGGGTACAGTTCCGAGCACGGCCTGGCCTCTGAGGGGGCGCCACCCCAGGATGTCCCTCTGATCCCAGGGACTCCCCGCTTATGGACGGGGGCGGATGGGGCAGAGGCGAGGGCGGTGAGGGGTAGTGTGGTGCCTCGTTGTGGTGAGGGCGGTGGGGGTGGGAGTGAGGCGGTGGCACCGGGTGTGGCTCCTTCTTCAGAGACACCTTATCAGTCCCGGCCCAGGTCTTGCTCTGGTGCAGGGACTCAGAGCCAGAGCAGTTGGGGAAGTCCTCCTTGTGGAGCTGCTTGAGGTCCTTCCCAGCCAGCTCAGCCGGGGCCTGACAGCCTACGGACGAAGTAGAACCTCGGAAGCGTTTGAGCCAGTCCCACAGTGACAGGGCCTTGCAGTCACACTCCCAGGGGTTGTCGTTGAGGCGCAGGTACTCCAGGGCAGGCAGCAGTGCCAGGCACTCTCCAGACAGCTCAGTCAGTGAGTTGTTAAACAGGTAGAGGGTGGTGAGGCGACGCAGGTCGTGGAAGGCCAGGCGGTCCACCCACTGCAGCTGGTTGTGGTGCAGCAGCAGGCGGTCCAGGGCCCCCAGCCCCCGGAAGGTGTTCTGGTGCAGCGACCACAGACGGTTCCCATGCAGGAACAGGTGGCTCAGGTTGTGGAGGTCCACAAAGATGTCATCCTGCAGGAACTCCAGGTGATTATCCTGAGAACAGCCAAACACAGCAAAATGGAGAGGTTATACACCTACAGCACTCTGTAACACTGTACCTCCCAAAATGTTGTTTGGTTATAAGGTATGTGGCTACTATAAAGTAAGACAGAGAAACTACAGCTTAACAGCCCTGGGTATATATATATTTTTAAATTCTAATGTAAAATGCAGCATTGTTTCGTTTGACTCAGAGTGCTTAGAGCCCAAGTGGCCAGTGTACCTGTAGGTAGAGATACTGCAGGTTGCGTAGCCCCTGGAAGATGTTACTGGGCAGCGCACTGAGCCCACAGCGGTACAGGTGCAGAGCATGGAGCCGGCCCAGCCCATGGAAGGTGTCTGCAGCCAGGGAGCGCAGGTGACGGTTGTCCCCCAGGTCCAACTCCTCCAGCTGTGCGAAGCCGTGGAAGGTGGAGGGCTCGATGTAGGTGATGTTGTTGGAGTAGATCCACAGTGTGACCGTGGTGGGGCTGAAGTGGCCCTGTAGCAGCCGGTGGATCTTGTTGTTCTGCAGGAAGATGCGCTCGCTGTGCGGGGGAATGCCTTCGGGGATGGACAGGAAGTTGTGTGCCTGGCAGCTGACAGTACTGGGCGCGGTGTAGCAGATACAGTGGTGTGGGCAGGACCAGGATAGCTCCAGACCACAGAGAACCAGCAGGAACTCTAGCCCGCAGCCTGGAGAGAGAGAGGAAAATTAATTTGAGGATGTAGCTATATTTAGACTGGGGATCTGATTCTGAATTGAAATTCGGCTGTTTGACTTTGATGTCCACTTCAGGACTTGAAAGGAAAGAAGAATGGTTTTTGGAATATTATTTTTGAGGAAGTTGAGAAAGATAAGTTGGGGGAGAGGAGAAATACTGTAAGTGGAATCAAAGTGATAAAAGAGTGAGATATTGACTAGGAGGAAGGAAGGGCAAGGGGGTAGGATGATAAAGAAGATGGGAGATATGGAGACAGCCAGGTCAGGAGTAAACAGTATGAGGAATGATGTAGGGATCAGAGAGAGACTGTCAGATATATTTATATTAGAGAGAAAAACGTATTCTGTCCTGATAGATGACTCATGCCAAGTGACCTGTTGCTATCATAGATTTTCTGGCTTCACAGTGTGGCATTGGGCCTTTGAGGAATTCTGCTGCTATCGAGCCACTCAATACAAGTGTGGACATTGCATTACACTCTTGGCTCAGTATCCACAACTCCAAATCCTCCGGTGTCTAAGTCGGTTCCAGAATGAGGTCTGTGTTGCTCTTAGAGTCTGTTCAAGATCAGCCCAAACAATAACATGAGCTTCAGTCGGTCGCTGTATCTAGTATCTAAGGAAGTCTGATTGGATCTATATTACAGTATGGATCATTTTTGTTCATGTACCGCCTCCTGCACACACAAAATTTAAGTTTTTGAATATTTCCTCACCTCTGGGAGATAGTCATATGAGGCAGTTAATCTGTGTCCATAAGCTCACTACAACTCTACTATAAGGATTAGAAAATACCTGTCAAAGCACACCTGTCAAAGCGGGGGGGTTTAATGCTCACTTAAACTTATGTAAAGTTTCTCAGAAACAGACTTCCTGCTGTTTGGTGACGTGCTTCCATGGCCCCGTAGTGTGACTTATCCATCTGCTGATCTACAGGGGGAATCAACCAACGGGAGAAAAGCAGGAGTCTATCCCCTCATAATGAGTCCCCCCATTTGACAAGCGGCTGTGTTCCCTTCAATTTATTATTCAAGGCATCATGGTGCAGCGATTCACTCCCTCTAATCGATACGTTTCTGTTGCCTTTTAACTCGCTGCTACCTAATCCCAGGGCTGCTACACTAGAATTCAGGAGCAGGGAATTAGTCTCTTTCAGAATATTAGACAGCATAGACAGGCGTATTTATCTGAATATTCCTCCTCCTCCCCAGACATTCAGTGTCTGACTTTACTGACCTTCATCGGTAATTCTCAGTGTGTCTGGTCTGGTGACCGTAGTGGAGTAGAGGAGAGGAGTGGTGTGCCGTGCATCATGTTACTTGAACAGGGGCAGAAGCCTATCCGCTCCCCAGAACAGGCCCTGTAATCCTGTTTTTCAACTGACTGCAGCTGGGTGACAACGAACTAGCCGTGCTTCCTCCCAATCCACCATGCAAACATGCTCCCGAATACAGGTTCTTTCAAGGTTGAACTGTGTGTAAAACTGTTTAACAGTATCACAGAGTGCACTGCACTTCACTGTCATCCTTTGTGGACACACAGTGTACGGTAAGAAAAGGGAGTCACAGATTTCTAAGAGTCCTTGATAGTCGTGTCGTACACAGGTGCATTTGGTGCCATAGTGCCAGAGGGGAAAGGACTATGCACTTTGGTCAGAGGACACGGCACAGCCACTGCCATCTCTGCCCTTGCAGCAGAGTGGCATCAGTGTCAGGACACATTTGATGGTTCACTGCATTGCGGCACGCATCCCCCACTCATACGTTAGGCCTACCAGTAAAGCACTATACCTGGACCTTTCACAAAGCCAAGAGGAATGTCCTAGAGGAAAACAAGAGGATTACAAAATGGAACTTGATATTTGAGTCACAAGTACAGAAAAAACTACTTCCAGACAACTAGAAAGGGTTCTTCTTATTTTTTCTCTAAAATGTATTACATTGTTGTGAGAGGACACTTCCCAATCAAATAGTGGTCATTTTACTTCTGTAGATTCCACTCTTTTTCTGTTTGTCTATTTCGGTCTCTCCCTCTTTCTCTCTCCCCAATTTTCGCTTTCGCTATTCTATTTACATGGAGATGTATTGAGTATGGCACTTGCTCTTTGACTAAATGAGTGGAAACATTCTGGATTGCTCCCGGGAAATAAAGGTTGGGAGGATGTATCAAACAAATACACAGACACAGACACACTAAATGGATCACCCTGTTTGAGGAATATTTCCATTTATCACAATGCATCCTATTTGAAAAACAGCTTTATATTCATAATATTGACATCTTTTCTATTTACCAATGTATACTGTACTTTGGCTCGCCTTTTTCCATTATAATGTATACTGTACTTCATACACATATACAGTATTTGGATTTATCTTCTAACACCAACATCACTGTTTATGTCATACTACAATTTCACCCTACTCCACTTTGTGTGGTCTACATTGCTTTTGGATACCATTTATTTAAGAGAAACTATGTTCCAGCTATGAATCATTGAATGGCTCAGGTAGAATAGTTTCCTTATCTATTCCATTATCCATCCAGTGCCTCCTCCTTTCACCTCTCAGAGCTGCCACCACACTAAGGCCTGTGATTATATTACACTTTTCCGCGCCTTGCTTTTCTTTATTTACATGTCTTTAATAGAACTAGGTAGATCCTACTTAGATAGGGAAACAATTTGAATCAATCAGGGGACCAGATGCTAATCAAGTTTTATACGTAAAGATCCCTCTGTCCCTCTGTCTCCCCCCTCTCTCCTCTGCCCCCCAGCATGTCAGAACCCAGTAATTGATTCTTTACTCAGATTAATCTCTTCCCTTAAATGACTGCTTCTACCATCTTATTAAGTTTCTCTATCAACGCCTCAGATAATGTGTAGAGAAAAACCAAACAGTCCAGTAGAGTGGCCTAACATTATATCTCCTCTCCGTTCCCAACCTCCCCTTGGACCAGGATCTGTTTCTGTTTAGCATCCCTCCTCTCCTGTAGCAGAGGGAGACGGGAGCTGTTGATGTAGATGCCATGTAGCTGCTTAAAATACCCACTAAGCTTGTCTGTGTCTCTGGTGTGAGAGACGGGAGGGAACGTGTGAGCTCCACCCTCGCCCTCCTTTCAGGGCACGGTGGCATGCTGCGGCACAGTGGCATGGCACGGCGGCTGTCTCCTCCGCAGCTGGTCTCAGCTAGACACCTGCGAGCTCACTGATCTCATCACCCCCGAGCCATTGTGGATACACAACATGCAGGTACACACGCACATGCATGCATTCACACACAACAGGTAGACAGAAAAGGTTGTCTAGGAATGACTGAGACAGATCATGTAGATATAGTCAGAGTTGAGAAATGTTTGTTCAGAGAGCTATTGACAGACAGATTGAGTTAAACAGAGAGGAGGTAAATAAGGACGGTGCAGTACAGGTTTCATCAAATAAAAATGCAGGAAATGAATGTGTCATAATCATAACGGCATTGTTTGCTCACACAATGTGCCATTCAGCCTAAGTTGTATTATATAAATAGCTTTGGACACACACAAGTGTAGATATGCCAATAATGCCTATTGGAATGCAGCAGAATAAAAGAGGTTCTGAAAGAGAGATAATGTGTTTCTGGAAATGTGGCACCGCAGCTATTTCTGGTGCCGACTCTCGTCACTCCCTCCCTCCACCCTCCTCCCTCCCTACTCTCTCCACCCTCCCAGGGCCCATCTCTCTCTCCACCCTCCCAGGGCCCATCTCCCTCTCCACCCTCCCAGGGCCCATCTCTCTCTCCACCCTCCCAGGGCCCATCTCTCTCTCCACCCTCCCAGGGCCCATCTCTCTCTCCACCCTCCCAGGGCCCATCTCTCTCCACCCTCCCAGGGCCCATCTCTCTCTCCACCCTCCCAGGGCCCATCTCTCTCTCCACCCTCCCAGGGCCCATCTCTCTCTCCACCCTCCCAGGGGCCCATCTCTCTCTCCACCCTCCCAGGGCCCATCTCTCTCTCCACCCTCCCAGGGCCCATCTCTCTCTCCATCCTCTCAGGGCCCATCTCTCTCTCCACCCTCCCAGGGCCCATCTCTCTCTCCACCCTCTCAGGGCCCATCTCTCTCTCCACCCTCCCAGGGCCCATATCTCTCTCCACCCTCCCAGGGCCCATCTCTCTCTCCACCCTCTCAGTGCCCATCTCTCTCTCCACCCTCCCAGGGCCCATCTCTCTCTCCACCCTCCCAGGGCCCATCTCCCTCTCCACCCTCTCAGGGCCCATCTCTCTCTCCACCCTCCCAGGGCCCATCTCTCTCTCCACCCTCCCAGGGCCCATCTCTCTCCCCACCCTCTCAAGGCCCATCTCTCTCCCCACCCTCCCAGGGCTGGTGTCTCTCCCCACCCTACCCTACCCACCCACCCAGGCCCGTCTCGCTCCCTGGTTGCTGATGACAGATGCTGTTAATAGCTTGTTACGGGGGAGAATGATTTAACAGCCCGCTATTGGTCCAGACGGTTGACCATGTGACCCCGCGGTCACCCAGTCCCTTTATTCCTAGCCGTCACCGAGGGGGAAATAGATAAATAAATGAATAAAATAAAATGTCTCTGGTCCCTAGACAGTGAGAAGTGACTGTGTAGAATACCAATGAAACATAGTTCACACTAAATTTGCCCTCATGAATAACATATCTCTGCTAATAGGAAGAGATCGGTCTGCCTGTCTCTCTACCCACCGTTACACTGGACAAACTCAATTTCCTGTTTCTCTCCAAGGACCCTTGATAAGCATCCCCTGCTATTGCCTGACCATAAATCACGGCTTAGCCTGATTTCCTCCATAAAGGTGTTTACAGACATGGTCATGGATACCACTCTAATAATGGCAAAGCAATAAACTAAGCTATTGATTGGACAGGCTCATTCTTAGCTGGAGGGCACCATGTGGAGCTCCGTGATGTTTTGCCTTGATCAGACATTGTGTAGGTGAATGTGTTTTTAAAAAAAAATGTAAGTGACTGTATACTGCACTGCTCGTGCAATCAGCATACTTTAATAGCATATCAGTATTACTGACTGCTCAGTTAGTGGCATCATAGGTGGGTCAGTTGACGTCATGCTGAACAGGGAATTACAGGCTGCAGTAGCAGGTTGCTGCTGATAAAAGGACTCTAATCTTCCAGTAATTTCCTCCTAGTGACAGCTCTAGAACACAAATGAGAAATGGCTTCCTAGGGTTTGAGAGGGCGCGTATTAGTTTGACCATTCCCAACCCAGTGACAGAGTAGCAAGCCTAGGCTCCATGATACCCACACTTCACTTATGCAGTGAGGACTGAGTCTGTAGAGGGCTACTACTGAAGCACTGACCAGAGGATAAAGAAGCACTCACATTACCCTATAGTTTGCCCACTACCCTGTAGTTTGCTCTCCGTGATCTGTTGACTAGATCCTAAATGATTGCTGTTATTTTCATCCAGCATCTCAAGCTTGAGGATAGATAAGGGTAACACTTAGAAATCAGCATATTCATGATGTGAAAATGATAGGCCTAGATAGTGGATAAGAGGGAATGGGAGGCTGGGGACCAATGTCAGAGAATTGACATTCACTGAAGAGAACCTCTTAGTATCCTCCCTCTCTCATGTCTTAAGGATCAGAGTGGGAGTGTAAGGTAAAGGAACTCATTGATTCGTGTGGTATGATGTTGTCCAGTGTGTGGGCCACGATCAGTGCTCTCATCACATGCAAGCACACAATTAGGTCCCAGTGATCAGAATGCACAGGATCCCATAAGAACGCTCAGAGGTTCACAATTAGTGTCCACCCTGGCTGGTGCTACTACAGAGAACTGGCCTTGCTCCCACTCGTCTCTCCTCTCGTCAGGCACCTATGGAGGGAGAGCCACAGTAATATCATGAATGCATCCCAAATGGCACCCTATTCCCTATGTAATGCAACCATAGGGCTCTGGTCAAAAGTAGTGAGCTATGTAGTGTAAAGGGTGCCATTTGGGATGCAGCCCATGGCATTGAGGAGAGGAGCAATTTTGGGGGTCCAACCTGGAACACAGACAGGCACACTGCTCTCTGCCAAGCACCGTCAGAGCTAAATGGAAGAGCATGAATGGTTCATAATTTATGTTTGTGTCTGTTAAGTGTTTTTTATATGTTAATTGTTTGATACTGGAGCGCATTGGTGAAACTAAAAGGCTGCCTTGGCAATAAAATGTCCTTTTAGAGTCAATCTCTGGAGCGAGGAGGGAGAGAGGGATTGACAGACAAAGAGAAAGGGAACGGAAGATGGAAGGAGCGAGATGGAGGCAGGGAGGGAAGGATGAAAGAGCTATGTATTGTAAACAGCCACACAGGTAAACAGCTGCGACAGAGAGGTCTCCTCAGCTGAACTGGAGGTACCTGCGACTGAGCAGAGGCCTGATGAAGATCACAATGAGAGCTCTGTGTCTCGACGCACAAACAAATAAACAGAGAGAGAGAGAGAGAATATGTGCGAGAAGAACATGAGAGAGAGAAGAACATGAGAGAGAGAGAACATGAGAGAGAGTGAGAACATGAGAGAGAGAGAACATGAGAGAGAGAAGAACATGAGAGAGAACGAGAGAGAGAGAGAGAAGAACATGAGAGAGAAGAACATGAGAGAGAGAAGGACATGAGAGAGAGAAGAACATGAGAGAGAGAGAGAAGGACATGAGAGAGAGAGAGAAGGACATGAGAAAGAACATGAGAGAGAGAACATGAGAGAGAGAGAAGGACATGAGAGAGAGAGAACATGAGAGAGAGAGAGAAGGACATGAGAGAGAGAGAACATGAGAGAGAGAAGAACATGAGAGAGAGAGAACATGAGAGAGGACATGAGCGAGAGAGAAGGACAATGAGAGAGAGAGAAGGACATGAGAGAGAGAAGGACATGAGAGAGAGAGAGGACATGAGAGAGAGAGAACATGAGAGAGAGAGAAGGACATGATAGAGAAGAACATGAGAGAGAGAGAACATGAGAGAGAGAGAAGGACATGGAAGAGAGAGAAGGACATGACAGAGAGAAGGACATGAGAGAGAGAGAACATAAGAGAGAGAGAAGGACATGAGAGAGAGAGAACATGAGAGAGAGAGAAGGACATGAGAGAGAGAACATGAGAGATAAGAAGAAGAAGGGAGGGACGATGACAGCAGCATTTTTCAAGTTGAGAAATCAGATGCTCTAAAATATAAACAAGCCAGGCACCATATGGAGCATATAGGGAAAAATGGGAGGATTTGTGGGAGAGTGTGAGTATGAATAAAGGAAAGGCCGTTAGTTATTAAGATGGAATTTAAAGGTGCAGTGAGGCAGAAACAGAGGTGGGCAGGCTGAGCCAACCACAGCTGTTTAATACTTGCAATTTCATTAACACACTAATGGAAGTTTTTTAGATGGTAATTCTTTTTGCATATTATTTGCCCCATTGTCCCAGGTAGAGGTTTTAGCTCCACACCTAGCTTCACACTGCTGACTGGCTAATGTAGTGTGTGAGAGTGCAGTTGAAACACTCAACTAGCCCAATGCTCTAAGGATGAAGCCAGGCTATCAGCCACAAACTACATTCATTCATCATGACAGCATGAAGCTAAATGATTCAAACGCATTGCGTTCCCTGTGGCAGTATCTGCAACCGGCCAATCTAAACTAATGGCTTGACCAAACCCATATAAATCATCTACCGTGTAGATATATGTAGTGCATGCATTTACTGAAAAGTGATAACAGGGAATGTGTAATTTAATGATCATATTGTGTGCACTGTGAACGCTAATAATTGGGTTTCAGTGTTGGGAGTGTTGATGGCATAGCAGTAGTTTGGTCCCTGTGGAGAGTCACATGGTCTGAGGCATGATGGGGACAGGGGCATGGTGGACATATACATACATCTGTTTTCCAGTCAAATTGCCAAGATTAGAGGTTCCAAGACGTTCTATGAATTATATTTATATGGTGGTGGAACAGGCCAGGGAAACTGTCTCCTGCTGGTGACCTTTCCTTTCCTCTAGTCCAGCAGATTCAAATTCCCAGACTCAGTCCTGGGGACCCAAAGGGGTACACGTTTTGGTTTCTGACCTAGCACTACACAACTGATTCAAATAATCAAAGCTTGATGCTGAGTTCATTATTTGAATCTGCTGTGTAGTGCTAGGGCAAAAAACAAAACGTGCTCCCCTTGGGGTCCCCAAGACTGAGTTTGGGAAACGCTGCTCTAGTCACTGTGACAGCATTTCACCATTTCACTGCTCCTCATATCTGCACTGTCATTCAGCCCACCTCTTGAACAACAACAGCGCAGACTGATTTCAGAACAAGATAGATATGGCTAAAGGACTCTGCACCTGCACCATCATTATAACTAGGGCTAGGGAGATTTTTCTGACCATTTGACCTGAACAGGAAATAGACTGGGCCCTGGTTATAATATGTGGACATAGGGTTGTTGACCATTCACCAATGTAGCTTCAAGCATGTTTCCGGCCCATAGACCAGTCAGCTTGAATACTAAGCATAATGTGACTGGCCTGTGAGCAATTTACTCTATGAATAAACAATGTCCCCACTAACATGAATAATTTCCCAGGCACCACCACCAGCATAACCTATGTTACATACCGCACACATTAATGCCCAGCCTGGATCCCTGATTGGTTGGTGAGTTGTTACTTGGTTACCGAGCGGTAAAAAGAGCAATTTGTGTTAGCGAGTGTTCCGTGAACCGTTACACAACCTTTACACAATCACTTCCAACCAATCCCCTCTACAGCGTGGTGTGACTTCTGAAGGTGCTGTGTTCTAATCTCCTCCACCTACACCCAACACCTAAAGCATGTGCCTTCCAGAGTCACATACATAGAGATTTGGGCCAATGCGGTTTTCTCCTCCATAGCCGTTGCTAAGTGGTAAATGACGCTTCCGCGTTGTGCTGTTAATTTCTGATAGTATTCTAAACCTATGAAGATGTCCAGTGAAAGCAGATATGCAATTTGTTGACACCACAACACAGTACCAACTTGGATACACATTATCCCGAAAGCTAAGCTAAAAACATCTGTTAAATTCGCTGCTCTGTTTTGATTGTTTACAGCGGGTCATTTCATAGGGAACTGTCAGAGGCGCTCTCGTATTGTTACATCAACAACATTTTGAGAATAAAGGCGCTAACATGGCAACCGTTCTAAAACATGGCCGAACTCTCTCTATATATATCTCTGGTGCTTCCTATTGATCATCACAATCCCTTGTGTCTCTCTAGTCAATTAAATCCAGTCCATCTAACTAGGAAGTCTATTTGTGTTAAGTGGAGATGAAAGTCCTTGACTAACACTGGACATCATGGTCTCTCCTTGATGCGTGCGTCTCTCACCACCAATCAGGTCAAGGGACTTAAGCCACACATCCTTGAGCTGAATGAGACCATTTTCCAGCTTGCTTCCTTCCTACCCATGTCATCCCTTCCTACCCATGTCATCCCTCCCTACCCATGTCATCCCTACCTACCCATGTCATCCCCTCCTACCCATGTCATCCCAACCTACCCATGTCATTCCTACCTACCCATGTCATTCCTTCCTACCCATGTCATCCTCACCTACCCATGTCATCCCTTCCTACCCATGTCATCCCCTCCTACCCATGTCATCCCTTCCTACCCATGTCATCCCCTCCTACCCATGTCATCCCCTCCTACCCATGTCATCCCTTCCTACCCATGCCATCCCTTCCTACCCATGTCATCCCATCCTACCCATGTCATCCCTTCCTACCCATGTCATCCCTTCCTACCCATGTCATCCCCTCCTACCCATGTCATCCCATCCTACCCATGTAATCCCTTCCTACCCATGTCATCCCATCCTACCCATGTCATCCCATCCTACCCATGTCATCCCTTCCTACCCATGTCATCCCTCCCTACCCATGTCATCCCCTCCTACCCATGTCATCCCCTCCTACCCATGTCATCCCTTCCTACCCATGTCATCCCATCCTACCCATGTCATCCCTTCCTACCCATGTCATCCCCTCCTACCCATGTCATCCCTTCCTACCCATGTCATCCCCTCCTACCCATGTCATCCCTTTCTACCCATGTCATCGCCTCCTACCCATGTCATTCCTTCCTACCCATGTCATCCCTTTCTACCCATGTCATCCCTTCCTACCCATGTCATCCCTTCCTACCCATGTCATCCCTACCTACCCATGTCATCCCTTCCTACCCATGTCTTCCCCTCCTACCCATGTCAACCCCGCCTACCCATGTCATCCCCTCCTACCCATGTCATCCCTACCTACCCATGTCATCCCTACCTACCCATGTCATCCCTACCTACCCATGTCATCCCTTCCCTTAAAGCACCTGGCTGCTTGCTGCTTTAATAGATGCATGCTTACAGCAGCTGCCTTGCATACAAACCATTTATGTGCCCTAGATTTTACAGATCAATTATTCAGTGCAGGTGAGTTTGGTTCTCTGAGCCTGAAATTTATTTAAAGATACACAATCATATGCACACACTAGTACGCATGCACACACACACTATACTGCACAACCCACACACACACACACACACTGTATACTGCACAACCCACACACACTGTATACTGCACAACCCACACACACACACTGTATACTGCACAACCCACACACACACACACTGTATACTGCACAACCCACACACTGTATACTGCACAACCCACACACACACACAGAGCAAGCCGGAGCCATGTCAACACTAGATTCAACAGAAATCTCTAAAGTAGAGAGCAGAAATCTGAAATCAAGCAGAAAAGTGAGGGGTAAACAACATCCCATTGTTGCTCATTAGGGGAAGAGAGTAAGCTGACTAAGAGGAGCAGGGCAGAGCAGAGCCATTACTGGCAGAGGATAGCAGAGGAGTGATCTGAGTTGACACGGAACCTAGAGGGAGGTGGGCCTATCCCTGCAGCTATGAGCCAAGACCTACAAGAACAACATGCACACATACATAGAACACACACGCGCACGCTCACACACAGAAACGCACTCCCGCGCCAACAATCAGAGCGCACATAACTAAGGCAATATACTGTAAGTCCACTGCAATAACAGAACAATATACAAAATGCCCACTCTTCAACAAATGAGCTCTGAGAGAGCCTTCCCCACATTTTCCCTTAACAAAAGCAAACAAGTTTTATGCATAAACATGCATTTAGTTGTTTGCATACACTAATGCAATTACTTGCAACAAATATCATACTGATTAGTCTGTTTAGGGAAAATAGTATAAATCTATACATACATAGCTATATCTGTGAGTGCATGCACTTGTTCGTGTGAATAGGGGAGGATACGGAGTACAGTGAAGAGAGGGCATTAGGGAGAGAAGGGAGAAGGAGGGGGGAGAGAGGGGGAGGGAGGGAGAGAGACCTTGATCTTAAAAGAGTAATCTTTTCATTAACTGCACTTTTTCAGACCCTCAGAGCTTCACCATTGATTCTGTTGTAATGTCAATTCATTAACTATACCAGGCCTCAACGTGCCTTATCGTGCTGACACTCTCTAGAACACACACACACACACACACACACACACACACACACACACACACACACACTCACTGTACTACTCCACTTCTGCTGGAATAGGATAAAATAATTCAACCACTTTCCTATGCCACGCACCATTGTGCATCTTCCTCCACGCCCCATCAATCCATTTCTCTGTATGCATCTTCCATTTTTCCTATTGGTTTCTGCTTTTTGTTGCCTGCCTGTTTTGTCTTCGTTCAATCTGACTTCTGGTCTCATATTGCTTTGGCTCTCAAATTACGAGTGATGATCATCTTCTCTTTCTACCAATTCTCCTCAGCACATTAGAGTGGCTGTCCTTGAGTGTCTGTTATCTTCTCTCTCTCTCTCTCTCTCTCTTTCGCTCCTCTCTCTGCATAGACTGCTCTGCCTCCATTTTAGCACATCATCTCTCCCTGTCTTTTGTGGGTCTTCAGTGCCTACACCAGCTCTTCTGGGACTACCCCCCTGACTGCCGTTCCTGCCAGTTCAGTTTTAACACAATATTTAGCACATCTTCACTTCCAAAGCTGTTATTGTGAGAATTGTCAACGTGTGTAGGCCACCGCCTATGTGCAAAATGTTGATCGTCTCTCTCTCTTTCTTTCTCCCATTCATATAACTCCCCCTCCCCTCTCTCTCGCTCCCTCCCTCCCCTCACGTGTCACTTCCACCTCACCGTTCACTCTGTTTTTGTTTTGCAGTTCCGCAGAGCAGGAGGCTTCTCTGGATAAAACACAGTCCCTGCCTAGTGGTGATTAAAGAGGGGCCAGTCTGGCCGTTAGAGATAGTACAGCAGCTTATGGGATTCACTGTCACTGGGAGAAACACTACACCACTACACTCACATCAAAGTCCTCCTCATCATCAAGCCTTCAAAACGCTTTTCCAATAATGACTTTCTTATTCTGACTACTTAGAGCAAGACTCCCAGTTTTTATGCAAAAAGAGGGATCTGAGGATCATGACAAATCACTCGACAATCTTTTCCTTAGACATGCTTCTGAACGTTTCATCATTGCACCATTGAGAAGGGCGTCTTTGCTTCAGCTAACTGTTTTCTATTTTGCCTCCCTCCTCTCCCATTGTAAACCTGAGCCCTCTTGAGGAGGGCGGACAGCGAGGAGAACCACGCGGCTCCTCCTCCTCCAGTTCTCCCTCTCTCCTTCTAGCTGCATGCAGCTCCTCTTAATTTGTGAGTGCTCCCAATTCTCTCTCTCCTTATAACACTGCGACCGCCTCGGTCAAGACGCTCTGGGGCTAAGTGGTTATGTTTTCCACAGTGATGGTGAGGGATTAATTTCACTGCTTTTAATGACTTAGTCCCTTGAACTGTCTGACACCAAGGCATGAGACCCCCTGAAAACCCACTCAGCAACCATGCACTGATACAGATGAGCTCTCGTTAAAAAAAGAACAAAGGAGGCTATTCTGTTCATGAGGCAAGATGATGAAATCAGATTCCTCCGTCACTCTGCTCGTCTCCTTGAAGACGGATAACGAGAAGGAGAGCCATGGACGGAGTGGCAGAGAGAGACAGACGGGTTTGTTTACACTAGAAAGTATGAGCAAAATTTCAGAGAGAGAAAAATTAGTTGAAATGGGAAATGTGAAAGCACCAGCAGAGATGCTGAGGGGAATGAGCTGAAGATAATGCCTTGCATTTTCTGTGTGTGTCATGCAGGACTCCTTCACACAAGACTGACTTAGCCTCGTAAAGCGCTTTGCATATCTCCCCATTGGGGCTATTATCTTCATACCTCTGTGCTCTTCGAACACCAACCATCCCTCTGCCCCCCACTCTCTTTCCCTCCATATCTCTCTCCATCCCTGCCTCTCCTCCTCTCCTCTCCATCCCTCCCTCCCTCTCTCCTCTCCACACCTGCCCTCGATCTAGGCAGAGCTCCCATGGGGGACAGGCTCAGCAGCTTTAGCCCTGTTTCACCTCGGGGACCTTGGGGGACAGAGACAGAAAAGCCCAAACTCAAACATGGCAGGTTTGCCAAAATGATTATTTTCTGATGGGCTTTTGTGCACTTGGCTCAGTGCTCCAGTTGAGGGCACAGCCCTCCACTCTCACCGGAGCTAGAGCAGCAGCTGTGACTATAGGAGAGAGAATTCTCCTCTGGAGAGAGAAATGCTGTGCAGTCTGGAATAGGAGATGAAGATCACTCGTTAATACCAGAGTGTGTCACCAAATGTTCTGTCATTAGCTTATGTAACACGTCTAATCAACAAAGGGGTAGAATATGGAGGAGTATTAATCTCTACCCTCCTGGTAATGGAGGGTAGAGATAAATTTTTTTCCCTTTTTACCAGGTAAGTTGACTGAGAACACCTTCTCATTTACAGCAACAACCTGGGGAATAGTTACAGCACACTACATTTTAGGCATTTAGCAGACGCTCTTATCCAGAGCGACATACAGGAGCAATTAGGGTTCAGTGCCTTGCTCAAGGGAACATCAACATATTTTTCAACTAGTCGGCTCTAGGATTTGAACCAGCGACCTTTCGGTTACTGGCCCAACGCTCTTAACCGCTAGGCTACCTGCCGCACCTACATGATGCTTAGTATGGAATAATACCAGGGCAGTTATATTATAGGAATGGGGAAATACTATGGAGGTTTGCCTAAAGAGATAAGAGACATTTGATTAATGTATGAGCTGGTCTTGTGGGTATAGAGAGAGAGGGACATAGTATATATCACAGCTAATTAGAGGTGGAACAGGATGGACATTTCACGGTATGATAATCAAATATAAAAATCTTACTATTTTCATTATATTACAATATTGGCTTGTGCTATTTTGTATAAAGATGCATGGAGGGATTCTCAGAATATTGTGGTTCCTAACTAGAGAGCCAGGAAGTTTGATGCTAAGGGAAGAATAATGTTATGACTAATACGGTATGTGTGCCTCGCTGCGTTTGTATGATTTCCCACATACAGTATGCATGCATGCCCTGTGACATTGTCATACAGTCATTACCATATCACTGTATAGCCTTTGGTTAAGGATATTACTACTTCACAATCTTATCTGACGTTTATCGGTACATCGTTCCACCTTTATGAGCTAACGTGATGATACAATACATCATTTCCATCATTCCTTCTTCAATATTGAACAAGGGCCATTAACATTCACACATGCTAGCCTGCAGCCAGCCACGCACACACATGCATATCCTTACATTACACATGTATAGAAATGTACAGAAGCAGAATCTGAAAACACATTTTAGGTTCCAGACTTCAAATCAATGTTTTCATTGGCTCATTAGGTAAGGCAATGATTGTGGAGCTCGGCTTGTTTGTTGATTACTGAGACTGACATAGATTTGTGTGATCGAGCGAGCGAGTAGTAGTGAGCGAGTGTGAGTGAGTGAGTGAGTGAGTAAAAGAGAGAGAGAATCCTGTTGTTCAGTACTCAGGTATCGTTAGCCTGAGGCTGCTTAGTCTCTCCTTCCCGGCAGTGACAGACAGGCATGGTGTATGAAAGTATAATTCTAAGGAGAGATAATGCACCGCACCCTGTACTTAGATCCTAGGAGAAAATTAACCTTTTTCTCCCTCAGAGATTAATGACACTGGAGGAGTCAGAGAAATGGAGATGAAGGGGAAAATGTGCAGCAAACTCTTTTCCTGTTAAGTGCAGCAGATTTTTCTTCTCTCTCTCTCTCCTTCTCTCTCTCTCCCTTGCTAACTCTCTCTCTCTCCCTCCCTCTCTCTCCCTTGCTAACTCTCTCTCTCTCCCTCCCTCTCTCTCCCTTGCTAACTCTCTCTCTCTCCCTCCCTCTCTCTCCCTTGCTAACTCTCTCTCCCTCTCTCTCCCTCTCTCTCTCCCTTGCTAACTCTCTCTCTCTCTCTCGCTAACTCTCTCTCTCTCTCTCCCTCTCTCTCTCACCCTTGCTAACTCTCTCTCTCCCTCTCTTTGACATGTACTTTTTTCTGGTACTCTAATGGGAATTTGTTCAGTGGATTGCTCCAGTTAGAAGTGACAAAACAGAAATTGGAAGCATATTTTTCCTACAGAAATAAATGGTGTGGGGCGGTGGTGTGTCAGAGAAATGTGGTTGGTTGATGTGTTGAGCGATGGAACAACAAGCTGCATAGAGATTACTACAGCTATTGCAGATGTGATGGTCCCCATGGAAACGGCTATTCTGAGCCTAAAGTTGTGTCCCAAATGGCACCCTATTCCCTATACAGTAAGGGGGAAAAGTATTTGATCCCCTGCTGATTTTGTACGTTTACCCACTGACAAAGACATGATCAGTCTATAATTATAATGGTAGGTTTATTTGAACAGTGAGAGACAGAATAACAACAAAAAAATCCAGAAAAACGCATGTCATAAATGTTATAAATTGATTTGCATTTTAATGAGGGAAATAAGTATTTGACCCCTCTGCAAAACATGACTTTTGTTTCACTTCTCTTTGCAGATCTTCTCCAAGTCATTAAGGTTTTGAGGCTGACGTTTGGAAACTCAAACCTTCAGCTCCCTCCACAGATTTTCTATGGGATTAAGGTCTGGAGACTGGCTAGGCCACTCCAGGACCTTAATGTGCTTCTTCTTGAGCCACTCCTTTGTTGCCTTGGCCGTGTGTTTTGGGTCATTGTCATGCTGGAATACCCATCCACGACCCATTTTCAATGCCCTGGCTGAGGGAAGGAGGTTCTCACCCAAGATTTGACGGTATATGGCCCTGTCCATCGTCCCTTTGATGCGGTGAAGTTGTCCTGTCCCCTTAGCAGAAAAACACCCCCAAAGCATAATTTTTCCATGTTTGACGGTGGGGATGGTGTTCTTGGGGTCATAGGCAGCATTCCTCCTCCTCCAAACACAGCGAGTTGAGTTGATGCCAAAGAGCTTGATTTTGGTCTCATCTGACCACAACACTTTCACCCAGTTCTCCTCTGAATCATTCATATGTTCATTGGCAAACTTCAGACGGCCCTGTATACGTGCTTTCTTGAGTAGGGGGACCTTGCGGGCGCTGCAGGATTTCAGTCCTTCACGGCGTAGTGTGTTACCAATTGTTTTCTTGTTGACTATGGTCCCAGCTGCCTTGAGATCATTGACAAGATCCTCCCGTGTAGTTCTGGGCTGATTCCTCACCATTCTCATGATCATTGCAACTCCACAAGGTGAGATCTTGTATGGAGCCCCAGGCCAAGGGAGATTGACAGTTCTTTTGTGTTTCTTCCGTTTGCGAATAATCGCATCAACTGTTGTCACCTTCTCACCAAGCTGCTTGGCGATGGTCTTGTAGCTCATTCCAGCCTTGTGTAGGTCTACAATCTTGTCCCTGACATCCTTGGAGAGCTCTTTGGTCTTGGCCATGGTGGAGAGTTTGGAATCTGATTGATTGATTGCTTCTGTGGACAGGTGTCTTTTATACAGGTAACAAACTGAGATTAGGAGCACTCCCTTTAAGAGTGTGCTCCTAATCTCAGCTTGTTACCTGTATAAAAGACACCTGGGAGCCAAAAATCTTTCTGATTGAGAGGTGGTCAAATACTTATTTCCCTCATTAAAATGCAAATCAATTTATAAAATTTTTGACGTGTTTTTCTGGATATTTTTGTTTTTATTCTGTCTCTCACTGTTCAAATAAACCTACCATTAAAATTATAGACTGATCATTTCTTTGTCAGTGGGAAAACGTACAAAATCAGCAGGGGATCAAATACTTTTTTCCCTCACTGTATAGCGCACTACTTTTGACCAAGGTCATTAAGGCCATAGAGGATAGCAAGGTGCCATTTGGGACACAGCCTAAAACTGATAAGAACATTAATTCTGAGTACTTTAAAAATTAACTGGAACTCTTTGGCCCCACAGCAACACTGCTTGTACTGTATGTTCTGTCACAGATCATAGAGTTTGGATTCACTATAAATATGTTGCATTATCACTGAAATATGCTCTCTACTATGCTGCCGATAATACAACCTTTTCTGTTGCAGTCAAATATGTAGTAAATAAGCTCCATGTTAGTGATCTGAGGACCCTGCCGCTCCACAAGAGGACATCCTCTATTTATATCTGGACACCCACTCTCTTTACGCTCCGCTCTTTTTATAAATGTGTGACACTGTGTAAAACAGGTAAACGGTAGAAGCTGACACACACTCAAAACGTTTTATAGACCTGCTGACTAACTAAAAAAAAGTTCATTATCCCCCCCCAAAATGTAATAGCTATACAGTAGCAATCAGCGTTTCGGCACACAGTGCCTTCCTTCTTCAGCATTACATGGCAAATGCTTGATCTAGGTTATGTAGGAATACTTCTACATAACCTGGTTCAAGCATTTAACATGTAACCCTGAAGAAGGCACTGGGTGCCGCGACATTTGTTGCTATACCCATTAAATGTTTGGGATCATAATTACAGTGTACAACTTTCTTTATTTTTACTGTCCAAAGACACAACAGAGAAACCCACACACTCTTCCCCTCGCTATGCCACGCCACACACCCACACACGCACACGCACACACCACACACACTGACACACACAACTTCTGTTACTGGGCCTCTTTCTGTAATTACATATTCATGTCTCTAATCTTTCGCCAGATAGATCTGCACTGGTGAATCTTATCAAAGGGAATCAACACAATGAGCAGCTCTGATAGACTAGATGAGAGACAGTGAGTCAGATGGCTCCTGATTGCAGTGTTTTTATCTTACGGAACCATCTTTTCTAGTTTCATTTGAGGAATTGGCCTGTCTGGTCTAAGACAGAGTGTGAATTACCAATGGCTGTGACCTACTCTGTCATAGAGTTATTGGTTTCATCCAATATACTTTTGGGGTAAATTCGTAGAAAGTGCTAGTCACTTCACTTGACTCACATGCAAACGCACACACTCACACACACTCACATCAACACACATGTGCATGTTGACGTGTTTAACTATACTTGTGGGGACCAGAAGTCCCCACAAGAATATTAAAACAAACAAAAATCGACATTTTGTGGGGACATTTTGTTAGTCCCCACAAGGTCAAATGCTATTTCTACGGTGTTTAGGATTAAGGTTAGAATCAGTGTTAGGGTTAGAATTAGGTTTAGGATTAGGAGCTAGAGTTAGTTTTAGGGTTAGGAGCTAGGGTTAGGTTTAGGGTTAAGGTTAGGGTTAGGGAAAATAGGATTTTGAATGGGACTGAATTGTGTGTGTCCACAAGGTTAGTTATATAAGACTGTGTGCACACACACAAATCCACACACACTCTTAAAATTGTGTAGCCTACAGTGTGTGCCTGCTAGCCAGATGACTTATAACTGCAAACTCAGTCAGCTACAAAACGTGCTGTCTCAATGGCTGAGTAGTCCTGTTCTTTATGCAGTGTGTGGGCTGAGTAGTCCTGTTCTTTAAGCAGTGTGTGGGCTGAGTAGTCCTGTTCTTTATGCAGTGTGTGGGCTGAGTAGTCCTGTTCTTTATGCAGTGTGTGGGCTGAGTAGTCCTGCTCTTTCTGCAGTGTGTGGGCTGAGTAGTCCTGTTCTTTCTGCAGTGTGTGGGCTGAGTAGTCCTGCTCTTTCTGCAGTGTGTGGGCTGAGTAGTCCTGTTCTTTCTGCAGTGTGTGGGCTGAGTAGTCCTGTTCTTTATGCAGTGTGTGGGCTGAGTAGTCCTGTTCTTTATGCAGTGTGTGGGCTGAGTAGTCCTGTTCTTTCTGTGGGTTCACATCGGCAGGATCCACAGCACGCTGCATGCTAGGTTAATTTTACCACTGTATGCTAGGCAGGTCCACGCATGGCACATTTCTGTTTGATCTGCAGTTTTCAGAACATATAGTACTCATCCGTAAAAATGTGAGAGAGAATCCACAACTGCCCAAAGTAACACTGACCGCTTATGATATCTTTTCAGCCATGTTGTACAAAGTACAAGTAGGCCACATGTCAGGCTGAGCTATGTGACCCAATGTGCCTCTTTTTCTGAGAAAACGTTAAATATCATGTTCATACACACACTGCAGTATGCTGATTCAAAATAACTGGAAATGGTAGGTCTAATGATGGTAGGTCTAATCTGTAACTGTAAATCGTGTGTACTTGCGCATGTAAGTGCGTGCGTAAATCGCTCTGGATAAGGGCATCTGCTAAATGACTAAAATGTCAAATGTAAATGTAATCCTTTTTTGATAAGTCAAGTCACTTAGTGAGTTTGTTGTTAAGGACCTGAGGTTCCCTCCCTATAGCCGGCAGTTGGATGATCTAACCGAGTCTGCCATTGGAACATGTGAACCAACCAGGGGGGCAGACAGGGTATTCGCCAGACGACATGCGACTCCACTCTCAGACATTAAGGAGGATTAGGCTCTTTAATGCCTGTTAGTTTAGCATAATCTCATGCTACTGGAATTTAGTCAGAACGGCCACTTTTCTTCCCAATAAATAATAAAAACAACGTTCTCATTCCTCATGTTATTTAAAGGGAGATTTGTCATCATGGAGATGAAATAATGACCTGGGGGATATCAAATCAGAACTCTGGTGTGGTGACACACAACGCAACTCTCTCTATTGGCACCACTGGCTGTGGCAGAGGGGAAAGAAATCTAATTTCGGCCTAAGCTCTTGTGATCTGGCGTTGGTTCTCTTTTCAGCCCCAGAGAGATTGATTGACCTCACTGCAGAAGATTCCTGCTTCTTAATTACCAGTAATTGCATGTTTCCCCTATTATGTTTAAGTGTGTTGTGTTTAGTTTTAGATTGCAGCATCAAATGATTCCCTGTGCCGCCCTAACTGTGGTGCTCATCCACAGCGAGAGCGGCAGTAATTATGGTGATTTTCAGCCTTGACTGAACGCGGGGAATGCGAAGAGGCATTTAATACTGTATGTGTGAGAGGCGCTATCTATTTCAATGGTGAGAAATGACAGTGACAGGGGGAAGTGGAAACTGATGAGTGAGATGGTTGAATGGTGTTTTTAATGGCCAGGCTGGCTGAAATGTGTGTGCTGCATTGCCTCGGTGTGAGTCAAGTTTTTACTGTGAAGCCAAGCAGAGATGAGATGCTTTTCCACTCGACTGTGAATGTATATCATTAACGGCAGAGAGCCGGACTGTCAGGATTCATTTGCCTGTGTGTACGTGTGAGAACTTTATTTCCCCACCAACTGGAATATTGATAAGCTCTTCCTCACAATTAGTGTTTCCACAAACTACAAGTAGAACTTAATGAATGGAATTTAATCTCATGTTCTGGTCTCCTCTAATGTTAATGGAATGCAGCTAGCTCCCTATATGTTAGTCAAGTACAGTATATCTCAACTCCACGATACAACGTCCGCGGAGTTGAATGCAGATGGAATTTTTGGAGTGAACATCCGACTCCTCCAACTGCTTTGAGTCGCTGTGCAGTCGATACTTCAAAAATGTACATTCTTACACCCTTACCGTCTACCTATGTTTGTCATCTGTTGTTGCATGCCTTTCTTTGTTTGCTGAAATCCATACTCTTTAATAAAACGTTAATCAAATACAACCACTGACTGTTTCCTTGTTGAGATTCAATCGGCACGTGCATTCATGCTGAGTTGCCATTTTAGAGCAACAGCAACAAGGAAACAATCAGTGGTTGAATTTGATTAACGTTTAATTAAAAAGTATGGATTTCAGTAAAGAAAGAAAGGCACACAACAACAGAAGACAAACATAGGTACACGGTAAGGGTGTAAGAATGTCCATTTTTTATGTATCGACTGCACAGCAACTTGGAGGAGTTGGAGGTTCACTCCAAAAAAGTCCCGTCTGCAATCAACTCAGCGGATGTTGTATCGTGGAGTTAAGATGTACTTGGCTACTGTGGTATCGTGTCGAATGCTGGTGGGTATTGCTGTCAATCAAAGAATCCCTTAGGCTGTATCGTTTTCAAAGGCCTTTATTAAAACCACGAGGTTACAGCGTAAGTACAGATCCCGCGAAGATCTGGAGAAGCAGTCCCAACTGAATCTTAATGCTTTCTACCTCTTCACCGAATTTTCCCCCTTTATATAGCCTTCCAAGAGTTGAATGGCTCTCTACTGTTCAATCCCCGTATCTTACAACCCCCTTCCTGTTTGTCATATGTGGAGTCACACTAAAACCTTCCCTCTTGATACCACAACTCAACATTCTTTCAGTTCCATTTAAAACATTTAACACCATCGTATTGTCAATACACTACACTACCTATATGTGTTCAATTTACTGTTATCTGTGTGAACGTACGTGCAGCAGGCATTGGCTGCTGGGCATGCCTGTATCGGCTGTGTGGGATTGCATTATGTTAGTGCTTGCATGTACTCTGAGTGGTCATTTACATCAGTAACCTACCACACAGTATACTTATTACTATATAACTGTATATACCAGTGTATATTGTTCAGTATCCCTCTCTCCCCAGAAGGAGTCCCTCGTTCAGTATGGCTTTCCCTGATTTCGGTGGGGCTGGATGGGAGCTCTGTGATGTGATTGTGTCTTCCCAGCCAGTTTTCCTCTCTCTTCCCAAACCTGGACCAACACCTGTCTCCCCTCAGCCAGCCTGAGGACTGTTGTTTTTAACAAACTCCCTTAATGAGCTCCTGTAGTGCAGGATTTGCTCCCCCATCATCATTACTGTAGGGGCTGGTGTGGCTGTAGTCCTGCCTGGGTCTGACTGGCAGCTTGAACAGCCCGTTCCCCTTGACTGACTACTGCAACCTGCACTCCTGACAGCTGGCAACCTGCTTCCCTACACACGTGGACACAAATCAAATCAAATTGTATTTGTCACATGCACTGAATACAACAGGTGTAGACCTTACCGTGAAATGCTTACTTACAAGCCCTTAACCAACAATGCAGTTCAAGAAATATAGTTAAGAAAATATTTACTAAAAAAGTAAACAATAAAAGTAAAACAGGCTAATACAGGGGTACAGTACGAGTAAATATGGGGGACAAATTAGTCGAGGTAATTTGTACATGTAGGTAGGGGTAAAGTGACTCTGCATAGATAATAAACAGCGAGTAGCAGCAGTGTAAAAACAAGGGGGGTGGGGGGGGATCAATGTAAATAGTCTGGGTGGCCATTTGATAAATTGTTCAGCAGTCTAATGGCTTGGGGGTAGAAGCTGTTAAGGAGCCCTTTTGGACCTAGACTTGGCGCTCCAGTACCGCTTGCCGTGCGGTAGCAGAGAGAACAGTCTATGACTTGGGTGACTGGAGTCTTTGACCATTTTTTGGGCCTTCCTCTGACACCGCCTAGTATATAGGTCCTGGATGGCAGGACGCTTGGCCCCAGTGATGTACTGGGCTGTACGCCCTACACTCTGTAGCGCCTTACGGTCGGATGCCGAGCAGTTGCCATAACAGGCGGTGATGCAACCGGTCAGGATGCTCTCGATGGTGCGGCTGTAGAACTTTTTGAGGATCTGGGGACCCATGCCAAATCTTTTCAGTCTCCTGAGGGGGAAAATATGTTGTCGTGCCCTCTTCACGACTGTCTTGGTGTGTTTGGACCATGATAGTTTGTTGGTGATGTGGACACCAAGGAACTTGAAACACTCGACCCGCTCCACTACAGCCCCGTCGATGTGAATGGGGGCATGTTCGGCACTCCTTTTCCTGTAGTCCACGATCAGATCCTTTGTCTTGCTCACATTGAGGGACAGGTTGTTGTCCTGGCACCACACTACCAGGTCTCTGAACTCCTCCCTATAGGCTGTCTCATCGTTGTCGGTGATCAGGCCTACCACTGTTGTGTCGTCAGCACACACACACACATCCGTTGGGCGCGCTCACACGTAGATGCGCACAGGTAGACGCGTACCGATACGTAGACCATTGGAGGCTCCTCAGAGGAGGAAGGGGAGGACCATCCTCCTCAGTGAATTTCATTAAAATAAAAATAGTGAAACATTAAAAAAGTTATCCTTTTTAGATAAAACTATACTAAATATATTCACGTCACCAAATAGTTGATTAACAGCAATCTGTTGGGTAGTACCGTAGTGTAGCCGGAGGACAGCTAGTTTCCATCCTCCTCTCGGTACATTGACTTCAATACAAAACCTAGGAGGCTCATGGTTCTCCTCCCCATCCAAAGACTTACACAGTAATTATGACAACTTCCAGAGGACATCCTTCAACCTATCAGAGCTCTTGCAGCATGAACTGACATGTTGTCCACCCAATCAAATGATCAGCTAGATAGTACTGCAGTGCATAAAATGTGGTGTGTAGTTGACTCAAAGAGAAAGACAATAGTCTAACTAACAGTTTTGAACAAATCCATTTTTTCAAAAATTAAAGAGATTCAGAGAGAGAGAGCTATATTTCATTGAATTTTTTTCACTTTCACTTACTTAGCTAGCGAATGCAGCTAGCTAGTTTAGCCTACTCAAACACCCGGCTAGCTGGCTATGGCTATCCAACACTGGAACTCTTCCAAGTCAAGGTTAGTTTTTACTAATTTATTGCCACCGGGGCCGGCCGGTGTAACCGCTAAACTACTTGCTGACTGAATGTGTCACTGTCTGTCACCTTGATTACTAAAATATGTATCTCGACCTGTGCACCTACATTGTAAACTTTCATTCATAGGCTAGCTTGTAGCAACCTCATGATGGGTAAACGGAACATTTTAGCATCATGTAGGTGTTTGAGGTGTTTTGACTGATTTCATGTCAATGCTAAACCTATCAATGTTACATTGAGCTGCGTGAATGGAATGACAGTCATCCAATATGCTGTAATAGAAATAAGGTCACGCACGTAAAAAATGTTTTATCGTCCTCCCTCATCTTAAACGGCACCGGCCTCCACTGACGTAGACGCTCATGCATACAAGCACACAGTGGCACGCACACACACACATGTAAGCATACACACACACACTCGTATGCAAGTGTGCACGCGGAAATACACACACACACACACAGATGCACATCCAAGTATACTGTACATCCCCAGCATGTGTACAGAACAGTCCTATTGAATACATTACCTCAGAGTAGAATACTCAACATGATCTCAGACGACAGAGGACAAGGCACATTGACAACAGTACATGACAACAGAGACATACTGTACATCATAGGTGGTTAGCTGACAACGTCACGAAAACAATGCACACGCTCAATGGGGCAGAAGTCCGTGTGTTGTTGTGATTCTGGATGGCCAGATAGCTAGCAACAATAACAAGAAACTGCCATGTGGGGAATCGTAAGTGGCTCGTTTCAGCCCGTTTCATCTTGTTATTTACACCATGTCTTGTTTTGAGGTGTTTTGACTGATTTCATGTCAATGCTAATATAGCTCAAATTTGCTAGCTAAAAAACAACTGTAACGATGTATTTGAGAGACTCATTGTGCACATTAATTTGTTTTCAATAAACATTGGAGACAAAATATAGTTTACATGTTGTCAACAATCTAAGCCAACCCCGTCTGTTTTGCCCCATAGTTGCGCACTCATCATTTTGTTGCTAAGCAACCAACCAGTCTATACCAACCCATCTATTAGTTAAATATGCACTATACAGAAATCACTCCGCCATTTCCTGGTTGCTAAAATTCTAAGTTTGCCTAATTTCAGTTTATGTGACAAAACAAGCAAATATAGTCTAGTGAATCATTGTACCATCTAAACCGCTGTGGAATATATTTTCCATAACCAAACATATTGTATTTTCAGCTGTTTGAAGCTGGTGTACAAAACCAAAAGTAAAAGACACAAAAACGAAATGGGAAGCATAGAAATAACGCACATAGAACAGATCTACCGCTTCTTAGACTAGCTTTCAATGAGAATGACAGATCGATAACTCACATTTCTATGTGAATTTGGTCAGGTCACCCAAAAAGTTACATATTGCAGCTTTAATGGATGACACAGAGCTAATGTACATAGAGCTAATGTACACAGATCTAATGTATGGTACAGATCAGTGTATTATTCCTAGTCCCAGGTGATACAGTATTCCACGTCTTGTCCATGCAGCCACTATCCAGTAATCATGTGACGTAGGCTGTATATTATAACAGTTATATAACGGCAACACTTCAAAGTGTCCTCACAAGTTAGTATGATGTTCCATTCTTATGATTTATATGACTTAACAATGGCTTTCACATCACATTTCACACTGTTATCTCTTCCCCTTCCTCTGGGGTACACTATCTAAAAGCGGAGTGTGAAAAACAGCTCTATATTACAGTGCACTGCGTGTTAAGTTTACTTTAATTTCCCTAAACGTGGCACCCACACAGAGAATAATCATGATCTGCTTTCATCTGACCTAATTTCTTCCTTCCATCTATGAGTAGGTCTCTATCTGTTTTCAATCTTTTATTATTGGCCACCTGTGACATTGCATTTATTGTATAGGCCCTTCCACCTGCTGTTGGACACCAGTACTATACCGATATACAGTGGGGAGAACAAGTATTTGATACACTGCCGATTTTGCAGGTTTTCCTACTTACAAAGCATGTCACATTGTATGATTTTTTAAGTAATTAATTTGCATTTTATTGCATGACATAAGTATTTGATACATCAGAAAAGCAGAACTTAATATTTGGTACAGAAACCTTTGTTTGCAATTACAGAGATCATACGTTTCCTGTAGGTCTTGACCAGGTTTGCACACACTGCAGCAGGGATTTTGGCTCACTCCTCCATACAGACCTTCTCCAGATCCTTCAGGGTTTCAGGGCTGTCGCAGGCAATACGGACTTTCAGCTCCCCTCCAAAGATTTTCTATTGGGTTCAGGTCTGGAGACTGGCTAGGCCACTCCAGGACCTTGAGATGCTTCTTACGGAGCCACTCCTTAGTTGCCCTGGCTGTGTGTTTCAGGTCGTTGTCATGCTGGAAGACCCAGCCACGACCCATCTTCAATGCTCTTACTGAGGGAAGGAGGTTGTTGGCCAAGATCTCGCGATACATGGCCCCATCCATCCTCCCCCTCAATACGGTGCAGTCGTCCTGTCCCCTTTGCAGAAAAGCATCCCCAAAGAATGATGTTTCCACCTCCATGCTTCACGGTTGGGATGATGTTCTTGGGGTTGTACTTATCCTTCTTCTTCCTCCAAACACGGCGAGTGGAGTTTAGACCAAAAAGCTATATTTTTGTCTCATCAGACCACATGACCTTCTCCCCATTCCTCCTCTGGATCATCCAGATGGTCATTGGCAAACTTCAGACGGGCCTGGACATGCGCTGGCTTGAGCAGGGGGACCTTGCGTGCGCTGCAGGATTTTAATCCATGACGGCGTAGTGTGTTACTAATGGTTTTATTTGAGACTGTGGTCCCAGCTCTCTTCAGGTCATTGACCAGGTCCTGCCGTGTAGTTCTGGGCTGATCCCTCACCTTCCTCATGATCATTGATGCCCCACGAGGTGAGATCTTGCATGGAGCCCCAGACCGAGGGTGATTGACCGTCATCTTGAACTTCTTCCATTTTCTAATAATTGCGCCAACAGTTGTTGCCTTCTCACCAAGCTGCTTGCCTATTGTCCTGTAGCCCATCCCAGCCTTGTGCAGGTCTACAATTTTATCCCTGATGTCCTTACACAGCTCTCTGGTCTTGGCCATTGTGGAGAGGTTGGAGTCTGTTTGATTGAGTGTGTGGACAGGTGTCTTTTATACAGGTAACGAGTTCAAACAGGTGCAGTTAATACAGGTAATGAGTGGAGAACAGGAGGGCTTCTTAAAGAAAAACTAACAGGTCTGTGAGAGACGGAATTCTTACTGGTTGGTAGGTGATCAAATACTTCTGTCATGCAATAAAATGCAAATGAATTACTTAAAAATCATACAATATGATTTTCTGGATGTTTGTTTTAGATTCCGTCTCTCACAGTTGAAGTGTACCTATGATAAAAATTACAGACCTCTACATGCTTTGTAAGTAGGAAAACCTGCAAAATTGGCAGTGTATCAAATACTTGTTCTCCCCACTGTAGGTATAGTATGGGTAATATTAATATACCGGTATATTACTCTGCCTTGCACCATGAAAATCCCTACAGTTGATAAATACATAAAAGGTAATATCAAACATATTGAGAGAAGTTGAGACACAAGCAGGTGGATGTGCATGATTTGCTGTTAGATTCTAAACTGAGACACAGGCAGGTGGACGTGCATGATTTGCTGTTAGATTCTAAACTGAGACACAGGCAGGTGGATATGATTTGCTGTTAGATTCTAAGCTGAGACACAGGCAGGTAGATGTGGATGTGATTTGCTGTTAGATTCTTTATTTACTTCCCCCAGAATCACCCTTGTTGTCTAGAGCCCTTCAACATGTATTTTCCATGTCTGACGATCTTTCCCTCCTTATCAGTGAAGAATCACACACACTGATCACACCCTACCAGGAGAACACACACTGATCACACCCTACCAGGAGAACACACACTGATCACACCCTACCAGGAGAACACACACTGATCACACCCTACCAGGAGAACACACACTGATCACACCCTACCAGGAGAACACACACTGATCACACCCTACCAGGAGAACACACACGTGCAAACACATAGGCAGCTGGCCTGGGCCTGGGATGAACTAGGGACCCTGGGTATCTCTGCTGTGCCACAGAGCATATGTCTGCCACAAAATAGCTGAGAACAGAAGAGAGAGAGAGATACCTGATGGCACGGGCCTCCTTCACACCTCCCACCACAAACAAGATCCTCCGTCTAACACAACACCTCCACGGTCAGTGCCCCCAGACACTGAGCTGGGGTGTGTGGGGCAGAGATAGTGTGTGTATGTGTGTGTGTGTGTCTGTGTATGCAGGGCTAAAACACAGACGGGACTGCCTTTCTCTGACCCAGAAGAAGAGAGTGGGTGGATTTGGAGTAGTGCTCCAAAATGTATTTTTTAGGAAACTGTGTTTGATATTGTGTGGTGCTCTAATGATATCAATATAACCTGACACTGGTGTGTTATTTACACTAATAAGGAATGGAGTCACAGAGAAATGCAGGTGGAATAATTATGTATTTTTTTTTTATGTTCTGTTTTTAGATTGTAGCATAATTTTAGATCAAAACTGTTGTACTATAAATTGCGTTAATCTCCTGGTTTATAAAGATATACTGAACAAAAATATAAAGGCAACATGTAAAGTGTTGGTCCCATGTGTCTTGAGCTGAAATTAAAAAATCTCAGACATTCTCCATACGCACAAAAAGTGTATTTCTCTCAAATTTTGTGCACACATTTGTTTACATCCCTGTTAGTGAGCATTTCTACTTTGCCAAGATAATCCATCCACCTGACAGGTGTGGCACATCAAGAAGCTGATTAAACAGCATGATCATTACACAGGTGCACCTTGTGCTGGAGACAATAAAAGGCCACTCTAAAATGTGGTTAATTTAAATAAATAAATTAGACCCTAATCTATTGATTTTACATGACTGGGCAGGGGCGCAGCCATGGGTGGGCCTGGGAGGGCATAGGCCCACTCATTTGGGAACCAGGCCCACCCATGGCTGCGCCCCTGCCCAGTCATGTAAAATCAATAGATTAGGGTCTAATGAATTTATTTAAATTAACTGATTTCCTTTTATGAACGGTAACTCAGTAAAATAGTTGAAATTGTTGCATGTTGCGTTTATTTATGTTCAGTAAAATTATATAGCTTATCTTCATTTTATGTGTAATACCTACTAATCCCTAAATCACCTAATCTAGAGGAAAATGGATGGAGCTAGCTACTGCCAATCAACAGGCTCAGTATCACTACATGTTTATGTTTTACAGTTACAAAAATCCACACAAATAACAAGGGATTATTTTCAACCACACAATTTGATTCATAGATAGATAGACAGATAGGTAGATTTAATTTGCTTCTACCACCCCCTAAAAAGAAACAAGAAGAAAATAAATAAAAGATGTTGATCAATTA